>NC_071264.1:11941007-12016007 GCF_023375685.1 Ictalurus furcatus
CTATTTTCTATACTTTGGCCTTCATCATTATAATAGGCCTCGGTTGGAAGTAAAATTAAAATAATTGCTCTATTTCTCAAAAAGGAAATGGTTTAGTCAGGTTCTGTGGATTATTGCATTAAGGGGCTTGATGAAATTCAGGAGAAAAAAAAGTAATCCTGTAGCCTAATGATAAACCTAATAATAAGTTTAATTATATATACACTCTAAAAAACACTGGGTGAAAAACAATCCAAATTGGCTTATTTTTAGCCAATAGTAAGTATTGGACAGAACACATTTTGTGCTTAACTAACCCCAAGTCGGGTTTTTAATTTTAACAAATGGGTTGTTTTTCAACCCAATGGATAGTTTCATTTTTACAAAAACGCTGGGTTTATTTTATTTCATAAATGGTTTAATATTTTCAGGGTTATTTTTACCCTTTGAAAATGTCAAATATACCACATTATAAACAAATATGTCAACATGGTATCTCCTTTATTTATACACAAGAAGGTGTTCAGAAATATATTACTAGAGCTGCTAAAGTGGTGTTTATATATAGACTTTGAAGTAAATGACTCAAATAAGTATATATTTAAGACTAAAACGACGGATTTTGATCAAAAACATCAAAAAATTGCTTAACCAACCTACAATCTATTGGGCATTTCAAACAAGTAAGCCAAAGCTAACGAAGATAGCACTGCATTTAATGTCATGTAAACTGGACTGTTATCACACATTTTTGTTTTTTCTAGTGTACAGTAACGGTTTTATGAATAAATATATTGATAGGAACCTTCACTCAATCATGTGTTCATTTTTAACACACCTGCGTGTCTAGTTAAAGACAACACATTTTGTGTTGCTTTCAACACAATCAGTGTGTTAGTACCTTTAACACAATTAGTATGTTAGTACATTTAACACAATCAGTGTGTTAGTAAATTTAACACAATCAGTGTGTTAGTACATTTAACACATGCTGTATGTTAGTACATTTAACACAATCAGTGTGTTAGTACATTTCCACACAAAGATGTGTTAAAAAAAATAGCACAAAAATAACACATAGATGTGTTGTTTATACTTTTTATCCCTACAATTATCCTAAACTGCAATTTGTTTCTATGCTAAAATTCTACTACAATGCTCATAAAATAAACAAACAATTGTATGAAATTCAGGTGACATTCATTAAAATCATTTTAAAAATGCCATCTGGGAAGACAAGAGTCCCACTCCCTTCCATTTGAAAAGCTGTAAAAAAGCTAAAAGAGTGTTGGTTAGTTGTTAGCTACAAAATATGGACAACAAATTAACTGAGAAATTGCGTTACAGAACCCCAAATTGTGTAATTTTGGAAATGTGAGCTCCACTCTCCTAATGAACAAAATGGCGCTGTAGACTCAGCAGGAAAATCTATCTAACTTGCTTATAACTTGTGAAAATTTATTTTCCTGTCTTTAGCACCTCACCACCAATTTTTTTTGCATAACCTAATTAAGTCAACCAACATTACAGAGATAGTGGAAAGCATTACAACCTAAACCCCACCTTCTCTTTTTGTCTTTTGGCTTCGACATTTCTGAGCTAGCTAAGTTCCATTAGCCACTGACTGTCTGCACCTGTTAACCAGCATTAACATTCACCGAATACATGAAGAAACACGGCCCTAACCCATCCTCCTAATGCTAATTACTACAGCTTGCCTTGTCCAAAACTCTTGCTAAATGTAGTTAACATCAACCCACTCTCTGTATTACATCATGGTGAATAGCTGTAATGCTACATTATTATTAACTTTTAAAAAAGTAAAGGGAATGTGTAGCATTACGGCAAGCTGCATGCTAAAGTAATTTTATCATCTCAGGTGAGCGTCTACATTAGCATCACTCACCCCTACTGTGATTGGTGACAGAATCCAGCTAGCTAACC
Organism: Ictalurus furcatus; assembly: GCF_023375685.1. NCBI lineage: Eukaryota > Metazoa > Chordata > Actinopteri > Siluriformes > Ictaluridae > Ictalurus > Ictalurus furcatus. The sequence continues at coordinate 11,942,931 of NC_071264.1, forward strand.
CTAAATTGGAGCCTCAGATAAGTTTCAGTCCATATTTCACAGCCAACATAAACACATGACACTAGTAGTGTAATACCAACACTGAGCAGGCAGTACACGATATTCACTGTTGAAGCCGTCACGATAGGTAAAGTTAATTATCACTCACTGAGTTACTGTTTTCCAATGAATACATTTTCGAGAGCTCCCTGCCTAAATATCACAAACTTGGCCAGGCATTTTCAGCAGCATTAACGCTAAATAGTGATGAACGCTAACTTACCTGTGGTCATTTGGTTTCCTCGCCTCAAAAACTGCCACCGAGACCTGATGCGAATTCAAACAGTCCGCGCTGAGTTGATTTGACCCAAGGAGTTGGGCTGATGTATCGGGGTGGGGGAGGAGTGCATTGATTCAACATTCAGTGAAAATGACCCAGCCACTAACCCAGCGGTTGGGTTACACAAAACTACCCAAGACTGAGAAAATAACCAATTAAATGACCCAAAAGACTCAACCGAGTGTTTGGATAGAAAAAATAACCCAGCATTTTTTTAGAGTGTGCAATCCTAGGATCAAATGTTCAAGCCCACAACCTTTGAGGGTTATTTTGTTTTCCTTCTGGAGGAACCTTAAAAATATAGAACACTACATTGGAGCATTTGTGATTTTGACCCCTTGATAAGGTGAAATGGGTCATTTTCCCCCCGCAGAAATGGGAATGCAGTGGTCAGAATAAACACAAACAAAATTTGTTTGGCAGAAAAAGGGAATTAACTGACAGGGAAGGGACATGAGATATGAAATTTGGGGAAAAAGTTGGGGCGAAAAGGGCTGGACAGTGATCTTTGGTTTGGAAAAGTACAGAGTAGAATGTGCTGTTTATCTTTTGTGCTGTTTATTCATGTCTGAAAAAGGCTTCCAAGTTACAGCCTTTCAGGAAGTTGTAAACCATTAACTATCTGAACAACCCTTGAACAACCCATGAAGGGTCCAATCCATGAAGTCTGATGATGATTGACCTACATGATAAACATAGATCAGTGCAGTTATCCAGCCATATCTTCCCCTCTCCATCCTTTTTTCGTAACCAGTTTGGTCTTACCAATTCCCGCTCACTAGCAAATACTCCCCTATCATATGACAGCTACTAAGCAGGGTGAGTGAACAGACATATGCTTCCTTCAAATTACAAGAAGCCAACCTTTGCATCTTTCTGAATTGCTGTAATTCTGCTCTACAGGACAGCGATTGGCTAGTGTCACTCTGATTGACAGGGGAGACACAGTAATGCTATCCTTCCTACCCAGTGAGTATGGTCAATTTTGTTTCCAGTCATGGTTGGCTGTGGTATTGCTGGGTTTCCAACTTAAACAGGGTGGACAGAGCAGTCTATAAGCAGGAGCCAAATTCGAAACATTTCAGGGAACACATTGCTAGAGTTCTCTGTAGAGCCCATGAATCTAGGCTATGAAGTCATTTAACATGGCAGTAATTACCACCTCTCCTGGGACCTAATAGGAGCTGTGCTCACATTCTCGGATGGTGCTCCCTGGCCCTCTGAGCAATCCATAACCCTGACAGAACTCTCCATGCTGTCACTCCTTCAGAGTCACCCTTTGAAATCCACAGAGAGGATGATGAATGCACTCCCTGCTCTGACACAACAATCCCAACACACTTTACACTCTCTACCTCCCTCCCCCATGACTGCCCATCCCTTTTTCTTTCTACTTTTATACTATAAATTTGTTCATCTCTCACTCTCTCTCTCTCTACACGCATCTATCCTTCTCTTTCTCTTACTGATAGCATTTCTGTCATTCTGTGGCTCCTTCCTCCTCCCACTGCCCATAAAGGACCACCTACATTTACTCTGTTGTTTATCATTCTACCACAGCAGTGTGGGTTCTTTCACACAAACACTGTTTCACATGTCCAGAAATAATCCATTTAAATGAATGTGTTTATTGAAATGTGTTATTATTCATATTCAACATGACATTAGCAAATGTGTAATTTAACAGCGTGAAAAAAGCATTTGCTCTAGCCTACATAAATCAATTCCACCCATCATGACCTTTAGAAGATGGATGCAATGCAGTCGGCGTAGTGTAGCCAACCTCATGCTGGGAAATCCACGCACTGTTTAAAACAGACCATCCCCCATGTGAAAGAAGACCACTGAAGGCATGGCCCAATGTCCTGGCACGTGCTCAGTTTTCATATTACAGTGTATCACATATAAAAAGGAAATAACACACACACACACACACACACACACACACACACACACAGACACACACATTACTCTGAGCCCAATCACGTTTAGCCAGTCTTCAGCATAGCACTACATCTCACGGAGATAAATGCAATTAGCATTCAATTTGATGGTTGGGTGAGAAACCAGACTTGGAGATTTGCACGCACTAATATTCCATCATTTCCTCAATTGGAGCTCACACATTCTCACAGGTGCAACAAAACTTACATTATTGATTTCTCCACTTTGTTCTTCTAATCACACAGGTCATTCTCAAATAAATACTGGAATGCAAATACAGAGAACTAAGAGGATTTCCCCCCATTTTCTACCCAATTTTGCCATTCCAGCCAGCTCTTCCCATTACACGACAGCTACCAACCAGGGAAGGTGAACATTAGCACATGCTTCCTCTGAGACACATGAAGTCCGCCACCACCTCTTTTTTGAACTATTGCTCATGCTGTATCACAGGGTACCATAAAATACAAATAGGGAAGCACTTTCTGCCCTCTTCTGCCTACATAAGCTTAAAGACACCTAGCAGATTGGCTACTGCTACTGTGATTGACAGAGGAGAGAGAATATGGCCAATTTGCTCTCTAGACTTCAGGCCATGGATGGCTGTGGCATCGTCAGGATTCGAACTTGCAGTCTACCAATGCCTCTTTCATTAGGAGATGGCAAGTTCGAATCCTGACGATGTCACAGCCATCCATGGCCAGAAGCCTAGAGAGCAAGTTGGCCATGCTCTCAAAGTGTTTTTCTGTTGTTCCACTCAGGACCCAGAGAACTAAGAGTAACTTTTCTAAATGGTTCTAAATGGATGCAACAGATGTAAATTATTGACACAAAGTATTGAGTAAAAGGGTGCCAATAATTATTGCACACGTCTATTGAACAAAGATATTTTTTGATAAACCTGTGTTTTGCTTGCAATTGTTTGATATCCATGAGAGCAGAGTATTTTTGTGATTTTTTTTAGAAAAAGATCAAAGGGTTAAACAATAAAGACAATTTTTCACAGCCTTCTTTGTTCATATTTACCAAGGGTGCCAATATTAGTGGAGGGCACTGTAAATAAATAAATAAATAAATAAATAAAAGCTTTCCAGTTCTGGTCACACCCATTTTGGGTTTAAATCAAATGCAGATATGGATAAGGATATACATATTTGGAGTACTGAAAAGATCTGTATACAGTGTCATTCCGTTACACCCCTAGTCCAAAATAATGACAGTGCTGTCCATTTCTCTGCAGGAAAAAAAGGTCCTCCATCTGTCATCCATGATATCTGAGTTTGGTGTCCATCTGTACCTCAAAGCTTGTTTACTCCCAGTCCTGTGAGGTTGTGCAAAAATTTTCCAAGTGTATTTACATATTAATTGGTCTGTAATGTAAATTCAGTCATCTGGAGGGTTATAATCCCTGCATACATCCTCTGTGAATCGACAGACCAGGACTCATCTGTTCACGAATGTCAATAAAAAAAAAGTTCAGTAAAAACATATACACCGTTATAAAACCTTCACCAAAATATAAACTGTTTATTAATCATAAATCAGTAAAGATTCATTTATACCGTCATTATAGCCTCCGTTAGATATATCTGAAGTTACAGATATCCAAAGTGTGGTGTATTTTTCTTACTTTCCCTTCAAAGTTTAACTGGGTCATTGCTTGAGAAAATAAATAGTAGGGGAAACTGTAAGCTTTCTGATGTGGCCTTAAAGCATTTTCTAATCAACTTTTATTATCCCACCAAGGTCTATTCATCTAAGAAGTAAATACTTATCCTCATGCTGATTTATCCCCATATAAATGAGCTGACATATGGTTTGGATTAAGCATTGGCACGATGTAAGGTTTATAGTTAAGGTTTATTATTTGAGCCAGGCCTCAGGAGATGTAATGACAGGCCAGTGATGTAATGCCCAGTTCAAATCATCTGAATTTATGATTAGAGTCCAAATGTAAAAAGTGTCTCAAAATATTTCAGCTACACCCTCATCTCACCCAGAGATGACAAATTAAATGGAAAAACTAGTGGCTCTGTTATGCTGAGGGAGACATTTTTCTGGCCTGTTTTGGGCCCACTTGCCCCTTAGAGCAAACAGTCACTGGAAATCAATACAAGGTTCTTTTGACTGATCACCTTTAACTTATGATGAAACATTTCTGTCCTGATGGGGGTGGTCTCTTCCAGGATGATAATGTGCCCATTAACAGGGTGTGAAGGCTCACTGAATGGGTTGATGAAAATGAAAATGATGTAAATCATATGCCATGGCCTCCACAGTCACTAGCTCTCAACCCAAAATATCACCCCGTTCTCCAAGACCAATATCAAAACACAGAATGAAGGAATATCCTTTGGAAGAATGGTGTTCATCCTTCAAGTACAGTTCAACAGACTTGTAGAATCTACACCAAGGCACCTTGTAGCTGTTCTTATATATATATATATATATATATGTGAAGCACTAACACTACCTGCTGCAGCATGATGTCTTCCTATTTGAACGAAGACAAGAATGTCTTTCATATATATATATATATATATATATATATATATATATATATATATATATATATATATATATATATATATATATGAAAGACATTCTTGTCTTCGTTCAAATAGGAAGACATCATGCTGCAGCAGGTAGTGTTAGTGCTTCATAGCTCAAGGGTTCTAGTCTGAATTTTGCTTTAATATTTGTGTGGAGCTTCACATGTCCATGTGGGTTTCCTCTACTAACTCCAGTTTCCTCTCACCTCCAGTAGAAGACTGGCTGTTCCAAATTGCTCCTAGGCTTATGTGATTCCTGTAAATCTATGGCGTGTATTCCAGCCTTGCATTCTTTCTCCCTGGGATAGGCTCCAGATCTACTTCAACCCTGACAGGATAAACTGTTTACTGAACACGAATGAAAAATGAATAACTCCTGTCCCTGAGAACCGCATGACCTGATTTTGGAGCCCATATGTAGCTCTCACCAACATCAAATCTTACATACTCAAAGTGCACAGTAAAATCCCTAGTGTTGAATTAACACCCAGAGTGTTTATATGAGTCCAATGGACTCATATAAACACTGTAGGGTGTGAATTTAACACTGTGGGTGTTAAATCAGCACTGATGATTTTGCTGTGTGATCTTTAGTAGGCTCCCACAGAGACTGCCCCTGTAGCTCTACAACATCTGGTCCCCTGGAGTCCCAACCATCTCTAGCCCAAAATGGTGCGCCTGACCTGGCATGGATACTGACCACTCCTGGGAACCTGGTGAACACAAACACCTGTACACCCAGTAGTGTACAACGCTGGAGTGAGGCTTTGCAAAGTAACACCTGGTTCACACATACTCCGTTTGTCGTGCGTATGCGGTGCGGGAGACACCCGCATTTCAGCACGTGACAGGCTGGTTATCGGAAAAAGTTGTGTATGACCCGCAGGATTTGTGTAAGGATTTAAATGCAAAAGAAAAGACGTGGGAGGCAGTTTCCTTGGCTGTTTTTGTGGATGGTATGTTTTCATTTAAAGTGTTTGTGACACTACCTTTTCACATAAGAGACGTACCATGTTTAAATGTTTTGCCACTTGCTTGAACAACGTAATATATATAGGAGTAATGAATTGAACATTACGTTGTTTATATTTATTGTGTTTAAACATGAATATGTCTATGAAAGATTGGATTACTGTACTGCGTTGCTCGAAACTTCATTTAAAATCCTGTCACCCTCCACCTTCATGTCCTTTTCTGAAGGTGTTCCGCCGTGGATCAGTAGCGCCCTGCAAACGCATCTTATGTGAAAGCACAATGGTGCGTGCTGCTTCTGCAGTGCATAAGTACTGCAAACGGAGTATGTGTGAACCAGGCGTAACACTGAGACTCTGGGTTATTTAATAGTAGTGGGTGGTGTGTTCAGAAACGAAGTCTGTTCCACTAGACTTGACTGAGGATAGGTGCTTGACTTGAGGCCATGTGATGAGGTTGTGGGCTGAGGATCATAGCGTGATAAATATATGTGGCTCTGGATGAAACACTTCCTGTATTCTAATGAGCTCGTTCATTTCAAGATGAATAGCAAATTGCGTATCTCTTTTGCAGTGCATTTTCTTCTAAAGTCTGAATGTCATACCCAGAGTGACTTGTTTGTATTGTTAATCAGCTATGGCCTGATGATTTTAATTAATATGATTCTGCCTACGCCTGGATTCATTTAGCCTGCGCTTCCCTAGAGCTGTGCATGCATCAATAGAAAACTTCAGTATAATCTGTGATCTTTGTTAATGCGAGTAGCCTACATCTGTGCCACCTTTGTACAAGGCCACTGTGTATTGTAAAAGCAAAAACATCAATCGGGCTACATGAATTTATATAATTATTGATGTACCCAGTCCTGACAGTATAGTTTTAAGATTACAGTCTTTCTGTAGTTTCTCTGTGCCTTCATGTTCATGACTTTGTTCTTGACTATATGTGTTTCTGTGAAAAGACAGCATTTCTTTAATTAACACTAACAATCAGATGCAGCAGCCATGACAACTGTGCACACATCTCTCTTTTTTCTTTCATTCTGTCTTTCTATTTGTCTCTCTTTAGCTTAACATGAAGCCTTAACACCTCTGGAGCTAATGCAAATGCTGGGGGTGTATTTCTTTGTGCAGTAGCTTGTTGCCACTATAATTTTTTTTTTTCTGAGGTGGATTAAGCAAAGCCTATTAATCATAAAATTGCATAAACAAAATGGAACACTTACCTAGAAACTTTGGACGTAAAGTGGGTATGTGTTACTCTTTCAGGGTAAAGGATTCTTCACCCTGTGTTTTAGATAGTTAAGGGTTTTTGACTTCTACTTGGAACCTTTTCTGGTAGTGAAACACTCTGTTGTAGGGTTTTACATAGAACCTTAAAGGGGTGCCTACATGGTGAACCAAAAAACTTCTAAAGATTCTAGATTCCAGATAAACATTATTGTCCAATAACAGCATGTCCTGAGGTGTTTTATTCCTCTTATACCACAGCAATTTGCCACAAAAATGACTTATTAAAGAATTACATAGGGTTTTTTTTTTTTCATTTATAGTTTTGTTTAGATTTGTGGAGCACCCATGAAAATAGTTCATTCCTGTTATCACTTCTGTTATAACAGCTATAAACAGTCAGTTCCTCACCACCCTCTTTTCTTTTTTAAAGAAATCATGAACTCCTCTATCCTGAAGACTATCCCATGTAGAGAAATATATAAGTTACTCCTTTACTTCTGACTGTTACAAAGTGCTGACACTGGAGACTACTTCCAAAAATGTCAAATGCTTATCTCCTCACAGAAAGATGCACTATATAGGGGTATTCAATGTTTAAATTCAATGTCTATAGTGTCTGGACAAAACTAAATGAAATGCTAAAAATAGTAGTTACTATTGGCTGTATATCATTTGAGCCTTAAATTGGAATGGATTAGCGAATTTATGTGAGACATTAAGCTCTATGGAAAATAATAGAGCTTTCTGATAGCAGAGTAGAAAATTGGGACCCATGTGAAAGCAACGTAAATGCCTTAACAAAAGAAAAAAAAACAATAATCGGAGGAGAAGAGGAGAATTCCATCTGTTGGGAACAGTAAAAGCAAAGGCATATAGTCTAAATCCTTTTACTACACTGTTATATATGTAGGTTGTGGTACTTTAAGGGGGAACTATGTGGAACATTCTGTAAGGAAAACTCTGTTGTATTTTTTTGTTGTTGTTCATAGAGCCATAGTGAAGTCTCAAGACCCATATTTAAAGTATAGAGCTTGTTTTATGAACAGACAAGGTGGCAGTAAATATCTATTAATGAAAAGAAGGGGAAAAAACCTCCCACGTCTGATATAGTGTCATGGCTCAGGCAAATCTGTTGCATTAGAAAAATGTTTAGTTTAAACGCCTACAAGCTAGCATCACTAAAGAAAATATACAGTGCATATATGTGCAGATCATTTCCTCAGAGACTCTTTTCTATTAAAATTGAACACGTAGCATAGCATGTAGAATGTTTATTCATATTTTTGCATCAGGTCCATTGCTTATTCTGTTTTCACTTTGAACTGGCCGAGAGTAAACAGACTCTCAAGGTCCTGCTTAACTGGGACGAATATGGATGAGCTGTCTCATTAATAGCAAAAGATAGACGGAGATATTAAAGCAGGCTTATAGAAAAAAAAAGCACAGCCATGCATTTCTCTAAAGTATGATATGTTTTAGTTTGAGAACTTTGTTCCATCAACTTAAGCATGGAGTGCATGGATACAAACAAAGGTTGAGAGAGATTAAGAAGCAGTGAGAGTATTTCATACAAATATATCCGATGGTCGTGATATCGAAAGTGTTTACAGTGAGAGGAGGCTGTAATAGTGGACTTAGGGTCTTGGTCTTTGTAGATTTCACTTTGTCAATAGTTCAGACTGGCAACAGTATCTGGCAGGAAAAGGAGTGATAAGTGAAAGGTGAAATAAACAGCTATTTGTATGCATCAGAAGGAAACAATATGCAACACAGAATAGCTGTGTTTGCTGTTCTGCCGGAATTGTTCGGGTCCACTCACACAGGCGCTGTTCGTCAGCAGCGCAAAAGCAAATCAGGGCCAAGTTGCATGAGTAAACAAAAAATTGAAGGGTACTGCCTGTGTGTGTGTGTATGTGTATGTGTGTATGTGTGTGTGCACACTTTCTCTAAGATGGATAACAATGCATCACAGCTGCACGCAAGCAATCCTGCACTCTCTGCATGTTAAACATTTGTAACACTTTATTGGGCCTTTATAACACATTCATAACCATTACATAAATCTATTATAAAGCAGTGCTAGGAAAAACTCATGGGGTAACTTTAAAAGTTTCATCTGATGCTATCTTTTTACACGAAACGAAAAAAAGTTTTAAAATATAATAATAAATTGTTATACAGTAAATGTTTAGTTTAGACCTCAGGACAAAAACATTTTATTTACAAACATATTACTTTTCCAACAAGAAATGAAAAGTTACAGAAAAAAAAGTAAATGTCAGTAAAGAAAGTAATACACAGTGGTGCTTAAAAGTTTGTGAACCCATACTAATTTTCTATATTTCTGTATAAATATGACCAAAACCATCATCAGATTTTCACACAAGTCCTAAACATAGACAATGAGAACCCGATTAAACAAATGAGACAAAAATATTATACTTGGTCATTTATTTATTGAGGAAAATGATCCACTATTACATATCTGTGAGTGGCAAAAGTATGTGAATCTCTAGGATTAGCGGTTAATTTGAAGGTGATATTAGAGTCAGGTGATTTCAATCAATGGGTTGACAATCATGTGAGAGAGAGCACCCTGTTTTATTTAAAGATCAGGGATGTATCAAAATCTCCACAACACATGTTTGTAGAAGTGTATCATGTCACGAACAAAGGAGATTTTTAAAGAAAGCAGAAAAAGAGTTTTTGACGTTCATCAGGCTGGAAAATGTTACAAAACCATCTTTAAAGTGTTTAGACTCCACCAATCCACAGTCAGACAGATTGTGTACACATGGAGGAAATTCAAGACCATTGTTACCCTCCCCAGGAGCGGTCGACCAACAAGGATCACGTCAAGAGCAAGACGTGTAATAATCTGCGAGGTCACAATGGAACTCAGAGTAACTCCTTATCAACTAAAGGCCTCTCTCACATTGGTTATTGTTAATGTTCATGAGTCCACCATCAGGAGAACACTGAACAACAATGATGTACATGGCAAGGTTGCAAGGAGAAAGTGTTCCAAGAAAGAAGTTTAGAAGTCCAAGAAGAAAGAAGTTCCAAGAGTGTTTATATTTTCTATAACTGCACTGGAATGTTTCACTGTGTGTATTACTCCGCTCGTCTGTGTTCACTACTTCCACTTCTTAGTGCAAAGCGGTTACTACAGCAGTGTTAGCGACATAATCAGAGAACATGGTAACTGATACTTTACAGGAATATACCTTTTGACATAAAAACATCAATAAATGCTTGTCAGATGATGATGGAAAGGAATAAGGGACACCAATTTTACCTGAAGCACCTTAACGGGAATGTACAAATTAATGTGAGCGAGTTAGCCTACGTGCTATAAAGTGAGTGTAGCTTCTTTAGCATCCATTTCCAGCAGAGGAGCAAAAATAAACAAAACATTTACTTGATATCAATATCTTGTTTATAGAACTGGTGTATAAAAGCAATATTGCACTTGCAATCATGCAGCTATACTGAATATTGGCACAGCTGTGCTTACCTACAGCACTCTGGCTGCAGACTCGTACCTACAGCCGATTTACAGCTGTACTGATATTCCTTATTACCGCACAGTTGCATATATTTTCAAGGTATTACTTTATTTTTATCCACAGCACATGCACTACACTTTGAGTATGTTGTAGACGATACAGTATAATGGTGCTGAATAACAGTGTGATCAATCCAAATTTGATTACCACTTCAGTTTGAGGAGATGAAATTCAAAATGAATTTGTCTTGCACATGGGCTTCATAGTTAACTGATGTTGTATTAGGATGATGCTTTGAATGTTAATGGACTACCAGTACTTAAGTTGAACAGTGTTTTATTATATTATGTACAATAAATACACTTCCCAAAAGGTAAAATGACAGGTGGATACCTCACAAAAATTTCTCACGCTTTATGTATGTACTGTTATTAAAGAAAATATATAAAATAAATGCAATAAAATACATATACAACAGTCTCAAATGATTGGCTGCCACAAGGGCTAGGAATCTTTGGCATTGGGTCAAAAATATTTGTCAACTTCCAAAGTCTGAAGTGTATGCGTAGTGCTCTGTGATTCATTGGCATTTCATCTTGGGTGTATTCCCTCCTTGTATCCAGTGATTTTAGGATAGGTTCTGGATTCACCATGATCCTGACCTGGATGAAGCAGTTACAGAAGATGGATGATTGAATTCTTCAGAGAATGTATTTCACTTTCATGTGCTGTCATTAATAAATATATGGATCGTGTACTAATACGTTCACTTTCAACTGTATGTATCAGTGTACTGTTGTGAACAAGCAGTCCAACACAACAAACTGCCAAAGACAGCTAATCATGTTGTATTTCATAAAATTCAATAGTGCTGTATTTCACTTAGTGTATTTAAGTTCAATTAGTGTATTTAATTTAATTTATGTTCTTAACAAACAGGAAGGAACAGTCTCCTGTTAATGTGTTCTGTCGGCAATGGTAAAAAAAAAAAAAAAAAAAGCAATCAGTTCATTAAGGAGATGCACGCTTGAGGTTTCAAAAGTTTCCAAGGTGAATTTCATGAGCGAAAGGAGTATTATGAAACTAAATATAACCAGTATTTATTTTCATACTGCCTTACCTACTTGTTGTGCATTTTGCTTTTCCCACAGGCAGAAACCCGATACAGTGAATGTGTGCTTAAGTGCTTGTGAAAATAAATAAATTACACATCTGTGTGCACATGTGGTGCAGTTTTGGTTTCTATTTTTCAAGTCTGCAATAAAGAGAGATAGAGAGATAGAGAAAGAGAGAGAGAGCGCTTAAAGCACTTCAGGCAATCCTAAGACATTGACACGTTTTCATAATTTAACTGGGTCTGAGGGATTTTAGTGTCACACAGATGCAGCAGCAGCCTAAAAATAGTTACAATGCCATCAATAGCTATAATTCAGCCAGTGCTTGTTCATTTTGCTTCCATTACGGTTTGGATGCGGATCTCTACAAATCATGACCAGAATAGCTTGCAAAAGCCAAGTGTGTGTGTGAGGCAAAGAGAAAGAAGCAGGCAAGAATGAAATGGATTGGAGAGAATATTTGAACTAATTAAAACTCATTTGAAAGCACAGACCATATAAAATATTAATATTATTATAATATAATTTGCAAATGAAAATATCTTGAATATGCATAGGCGATATTTATCAGTATTTGATCATTATAAAACAGCTATAAGATTATATTCTGCTTAATTTTATCTTTCTTTTTTTTTAAACTCATTTCAGTCATAAATTGTCTTAGTGTATTGGGTCTCATTGTCTTATTCAGATATTTTTTTCTACAATATTTTTTCTAATGCTTGAAATAAGCAACAATCAGCCAATTTATATTACTGAGAAATAGACTGAATAGTCTTATATTTCATTTGTCCCAGTTGTCTCATATGCATATTTGCTAATTGTAAAAACGTTTCTGTGGCATTAAATTTGCTGATTATTGTTCGATAAGAGCACACCCTGTTATGTTTTAGTCATTAAATAAAACAGATTCTTGGTCACTTTTTTTTACTTACCAGCTTATTGGTTTGCCTAGTTTTGTAGACTCTTTTGATAGTTTTAAAATCTACTACTTTTACGATCAACATATAGACAGGGTATATTTCACACTGACCTTTCTGCAAACCATCTTCAATGCTGTTATGAGACTGCACCCTCGTGTCCCTCTGCATTATTTAACACTTCTCAGGAAACATTTCCCTTCTGGCAAATCTCAGTGGTGACCACAATTTCAATATGGAGTTCAAAGTGTTTAAAAAAAAAAAAAGATATTATGAAAATTCAAAGCATAACTTTGCTGAGATGTATGCGCAGTTTTAACCATTTATTGTAAACATGTATTTATACCTGTATTAATTAATTACTAATGTTGTTATATAACTCTAATATCTACACAGGGTTAAATCCATTAACAACAACAACAACAAACAGGCCAAAGTTGTTTGTGTTTTTGTGTATCTATATCTATGCGACTTGTTCTGAATCATGAAGGGCTCCTGCACTACCTTTAAAGGCCATTTTGCAAAAAGCACAGCATCCACTTCAAATCTGAAATCTCTTTCAGGTTCACTATGGCAAGTTCTAATGGAAACCCAGAGCTCTTGGGAAGCACACACACAGCTCAGCTCAACCTAAGCACAAAGCACACCGAGGATCTAACATCAGCCACCTCCCAGACATCAACTCTGAGAGAAAAGAGACACAGTGACAGGCCAAAGGGGAGAAAGACACCAGCTGCTGGAAGCCGAGACGGATGGGTACAGGAGGTTGTCGGTTTGCATAATGAACAGCGTCCCCAGTTACCACTGTCGGTCATCTGTTTAAAATGGCTGGTGGATGTTGAGATGGAGTTAGTGCACGGTGACGAACAGGACATTACCCACAAGTCCCCAGCCTCCACCTACTCCCAATTAATGTGTCACAGCAGTGAAACTACAGGCTCTCCAAGCGGACCTAATCTAGCATCTCTGCCTCCAATTGACAAACGGCTCGATACTGCTTTACAGGATGCCGACAGGTACTACAGACTAAAGAAATACACCGCTGCAGCTAGATGCTTCACCATTGCCCTACAGGTACTTACTTCACCCGATATTTACATCTCAATGAACCCTGGCCCTTATAAACTGCAGCATTATTTATTGATTTTAATCACACCACCCCAGGGTAAAACAATATGAATACAGGTCATAGTTAAATGCTGAAAACAAAGGGAAAGGGAAAGAGACTCTTTCTCAAACAACATGGCTTCCAGGCTGACTGCTTGCAGCCACAAATTTTAATTTCACATTAGGCCTTGTAGCATTTTGTGATGGTGTGAATGTAACAGGGTGTTTTTGTCCTGCAAATAGCTCTAAGCCACAGGAACCTGTATGCTACATAATCTAAGTCTAATAATTTTTTTAAAAATGTGTTGTAATTTAACAAAGGTAAATGTAAAATCATTTTTTTGATGCTGTTTTTTATTAGGACACATTTATTGAACATTTTCGAAAGGATTCTCCAGTGCCAGGGGTGGGGGGGTTGTGTTTGCCTCACACCTCCAGGGTTGGGGGTTCAAGTCTCGCTTCCACCCTGTGTGTGCAGAGTTTGCATGTTCTCCCCATGCTTTGGTGGTTTCTTCCCAGAGTACTCTGGTTTCCTCCCCCAGTCCAAAGGCATGCATTGTCAGTAATTGCAATTGTGTGTACCCTGTGATGGGTTGGCACCCTGTCCAGGGTGTCCCCTGCCTTGTGTCCCCCGAGTCCCCTGGGATAGGCTTCAGGCTCCCTGTGACCCTGTGTAAGATAAGCGGTACAGAAAATGGATGGATCGACTGCAGTGCCAGTGCTTTGTCATGATCAGATGTAAAACTGTTCCTTTAAGTGTTCCACTATGGGAAAGTCATTGAACAGATGACATTGTGTTGCTTTCCTTCTATTTTTTTTTTTTTTTTGGGGGGGGGGGGGGGTTCTGTTTAACATTGGGCCAATATCAACCTGTACTTCCTCTTATACCGCAGCAATTTGCCAATGATTGCAATTTTGCTTTATTAGAGAATGACTAGTCATTCTTCTTATCCATTTATTGTTATATTGTATCCATTATACTTACATACAATAATACTTACATACCACTAATATTGGCACCCTTGGTAAATATGAGCAAAGAAGGCTGTGAAAATTTGTCTTTATTGTTTAACCTTTTGATCTTTTGTTAGAAAAAATCATAAAAATACTCTGCTCTCATGGATATTTACCAAGAGTGCCAATATTAGTGGAGGGCACTGTAGTTGTTATGTAAGGACTGTGAAATAAGTTCATTCATGATATCACTTACGTTAAAGCAACTATAAAGACTCTCTCACTCAGCTTGTTTACAAGAAACCACAAAGCACAACTTCCTGAAGTCCTGAAGATTTTCACATACTGCCAAATGGAATGGAACAGATTTACATTTGACTGTTACAAACTGCTGATGCTAGCGACTCTTCCCAGAATGTGAAATAAAAGTTTTCTTACAGAAAATGTCAGCAAATGATTATACATTTTTCTTGGTTTAATAAAAAGATATATTTAAATAAATTGTTCATTAGGTCCCTGTAGACTAGCTCTCACTATAGAAACGATAACTTTAACAAACGCATTAATATAATCCTGTGATTTGAATTATAGGCAGTTCTACTTTTAAAGGCATGCTGTTATAAAAAGTTCAACAACACCTTTTGGCCAATCAGATTCAATAATTCAATAATAATTCATATTAATTCATCATGACAACTGACATAATTACTTTAATAAATAATAATGTCAGTTGTCATGGAAAGCTAATGTATGTAGGTGATATATAAGGCTTAGGAAAAACCACCAGGAATAATGTGTGATGCATATACAGTATTTATGTCAATCAACTACACATTATCATAAATAACAAAATACACTGGTGTATTTCAATGCAGTGGTGAATATAAATGTGCAGATCCTAGCTATCAAATCTGTTCGCTATTGCAAGCGCCTACATCAACCTACACTGGACCTAGTCTCTCGTCCAATTCTCTCTCTCTCTCTCTCTCTCTCTCTCTCTCTCTCTCTCTCAGGATTGCCCCAAAGGTGCTGTGCTTGGGAAACCTTTTAGTGCTGATTGTGAAGACATTTCCAAGGTTGTTGGCTTCATTGAGTCCAGGCTCGTTGCCTGCTACCTGAGACTGCAGAAGCCTGACTTGGCACCGCCACATTCCCACAGGTAAGCATGAGATTAGAGCAAATACACAGAGATCCAACTCCAGATCTAACACATCCAGAAGACAAAGTACCAGGTGCCAAGTATAATTTGGGACTTCTACTGAATAAACTATATCCAGAAAAAAAGAACAGCTTAGGTCAATAATAGACGATTTAGTTTGATCAAACAAAATAGCCTATGCACTGAATATAATTCTATAGGCTTGTGATGTTAAATAATACTTTATGTTATCAACTATGCAATCATGTGCTATATTATTAAGGGCTGCATTACAGTTAAGGATTCATAAAGAGGCCATGCTTGAAGTGAAACAAAGTAATTTGTGGCCACTGATATCCACCGCCTGACCTCACTTATCTGCACCTGCTCTGTCTGTTAGTCATGGCCCTGAACCCATCTCCCCTGCACCTCCATTACAGAGAAAGTGAGCTAGAGAGTTCACCTTCCCCTTGCACTATAACTCATCCTGACTGTGTCCTACCTTGAAAAGTTCCCTCTACTGTAGAAGTAAAAATCAAACCTCTCTGTGGTTCTCTGTGGTTCCACTACTATGATGGATAGAGAGGCAAACGTATGGTCAAGTGCTGAGTTATCATATTGATATATTGACGCATATCCTGTCATCTAGTGACCTGTTTAATTTGAAGAATAACACGTATTAGGCTGCTTTCACACTAAGCATTTTTTCTACACAAAAGAATTTCCAAAACTGTGATAAGGAGAAGGCAGCTTTGCATGAGCTTCAACTTTAAGAAAAGAAAATTAAAAGAAGAGGAATGTTTGTGTGACTAGGCAGCATTTAGACCAGTTAATGAGACTGGACTTTATGTTGCTTCTAAATAATTAGCAAACATTTATATGCAAATGTTTTTTTTTTTTTTTTGTTTTGTTTTTTTTGGTGATGCAGTGCAAAGAAACAAAACAAAATAAAATTACATCACAGAATTGATGGATTTTCAATTCTGATTGGAAGCTGTTGATTAATTTACTACATTTTTGGCAGATGCTCTTATCCAGAGTGACTTACATATATCTCATTTTATACAACTGAGCAGTTGAGGGTTAAGGGCCTTGCTCAAGGGCCCAGCAGTGGCAGATTGGTGGGGCTGGGGTTTGAACTCATGACCTTCTGACCAGTAGCCCAACAGCTTAACTTCTAAAGCAGCAGGCCTGATAGTAGTTCCAGCTGAAATTCAAATGATTTATATTAATGTGCCTGTTTTGATTTGTTATTATTTCTATAACAGTTCAACTGCAAAAAACAACGATATCTTAGGAAATGAAAATATCTTGAATATGGGCAAATTTAGCTCAATTTAATTAAAAATTATGAGATATTTATCAATGAAACATAAGATGACTCAGACAGTTTTTGGATGCTTTTGCACATTTCAAGCATTAAGTCATCTTATTCTATTGGCAGGAATTTTTTCTTCTTTCTAGAAATACATGCTTATGATCTGCCAATAGAAAAGACTATTAATTATTTGCCAAAGACGATTACAGGCCTCAGGTGTCAGCACTTTGAAGGGATCAGTAAGTTCTGCGCTTTCTGGTTTCTTTCAGAAAGAGATAAGAGATCGCTGTTATCATAAGTGATACCTGGAACTAACTAACTTGTTTAATGAACACTGCACAACATTATATTGCGTAACTATAAACAGTTAGAACAGATGACGTTGTGAAAAAAAGAAAAATGAGGTATAAGAGGTATAAAACATTAAGGCCTTGATGTTATAGAAAAAAAAAAAATCTACTTCAATAATCTACAGGGTGGTAGCATAATATCCTATAACATAACCCGTTGTTCTATTCCTGACTTTGTGCATTTTATAGTTAATTAACTGATTACATTGTAATTTTGATTACTTTACACCTCATTGCTCAGTTTCAATAGACACTATGAGATTTTACAATGGAGTGTTGTTCAGAACCTGTGAACCTATATACGTCAGATTGTATTCAGTAACTGAGGATGCCACAGCTACATCTCCATCTGTCACTGTGCCTTACTGTCATTGAAACAAAATATCGATCATAATATATGCCATGTTCATACCTGTTCTTGGAGAGCTAAGCATGGTTTGAGCAATAAAAGTGACACCTAAAACAGCCTCAGAATGGAATCATAAAAAAGAAAAAGTAAATGATATAAAATTTTGCAAACAGCATCTAGCTTGTATAGTAATTTTTCTCCTTTGTAAGCAGAGGAAATGCTGTAATTATCAGACTGTGTTTAAATGAAGCAGATGGGATCCAAGGAAAATATTGTTTGTTATGTACAACTCAATGGGCCGAGCTCAAATGGGTGTTCTCAAAGTTAATTCAGTTTTATTGAGAATTTTACACTTAGGAACAAGCTGAAAGCCAGTCAAGGAGAGTGTGATGATACAAAAGGACTGACCCTTAATTTCATCACTGTCACACTGTTGCCATTGTTGCTGACCCTGAATATGGCTCCATGTTTTCATAGCATAAAGTCCATTGTAATAGTATGCACAAAGGCTTAATCCACACCAACATGGGTAAATTTGAAAAACATGGCAGTGTTGTTTTTTTCTACCAAAAAAATGCACCTTTTTTCAATCCCGATCTCCAAAGATAAATGTGAAAACGATGTTTTAAAGGAAAACGCAGCCTTTTGAACATGCTACGTCATGCTTGTCATGTGATCGCCACTATTTCTAGAGGGCTGAAGCCTTTAATTGCTTTGTTTAACTGCTTTGCTTTGACACCGTGGCCTTCAAGAAACTTGTTTTATGTTCATGGCAGTGTCAAAACAAAAGAAAAAGGCATCCATTCAGTCATGGCTGAATCACCAGTACCAATACCCAGCATGCGATTTCCTATAATTTTTCTTTCTTTCTTTCTTTCTTTCATTCTTTCATTGCGGGTGGAAAACAGGAAACTTTTGCGAAATGGACATTTCAGTGGCCAAAATGTAAAAATAGACAAATCAGAATCAAGCATTCAACAGCACTGTGGTATAAATCCACACATATCTGAAAATATTAACTGCGCATATATGTACAGTATGTACATAAATATAGTGTATATCTAGCTCTGCTATTGCCACAGCAGGGAATTACTTTTTCTGTTCATTAGTACTTCTTGCTTGATTCTCTTCTCAGCCACATGTGATGTGCTGTAGAGTTTTCACTCTTGACATGTCTAGCACTACCACTTATTCATAGTTTCACTGGTTGTCACCATCTCAGATGACTCATGCTTTGCTGGAAAGAATAGTGTGGAGCTGTATGTTTTCTCAGGTGTCTCAACTGAAAAAGCGCATGCTCACAGACTCCTAAGCTCCCTCATGGCTGCTTTCCTCAGCCTGTCCATTTCCCTGGCTGTCAGTTGGTGCCCAGCATAGAATAAGTTGCTTGTTGAGCTTGCGTGTGTTCCTCCTCTTTGGCCTTCTCACAGGGAACGTGCTTTGAGCGGGATGGCATCTCATCAAAGGCAGCTTTGTCGATTCCTGTCGAACGGATTTTGTATATATTAGCTGCATACACAGCGGCCCTGAGCAAAACAATTTGGATAAAAATGCCACAGTGGCAGGGGATTTTTGAGGTTCTTTGAGATGACACATTGTTTTTGAATTGCAGGGCTGCGCTCATCTCTGTTTTGTTTTGGGGTGTTTTTTTACATCTCGCTTTCTCTCTCGTTCTGTTTCTCTGTCATGTCTTTAGGTTGCTGTTTTCTAACAAGGCTGTTTTATAGTCTGCCAAAATAGGAGTTTGTCAAACTGCAAACATTTATTTATTTATTTATTTGTGCTGAAGCAAATGATTAGGGGAAGGTAGTATGGAGAAATATTACGTCGAGATTCATTTTGCTTGCAGCTATAATTTTAAATAGTGCAAAAGTGTAGAGAAATGCCCACGCTAAAATTTGCACTACATGGTCTTGGTCTTGTTAGAACCCTAACTTATGTGGTTTATTTATTAGTCAATAATCCTGATTAATGAATTCAATTATCAACTTAAATAATCAGCGCCCTCAAGGATAATTGTTGCTATTTAAATTAAAATTAGAGTCCACAATTAATTACAGTGCCATCATACGGTGGAGTGAGTAGCATATTGGTTTCAGAGCTGCTGCAGTGAGGTGTGTGTGTGTGTGTGTGTGTGGAGGTGTGTGTGCGTACGTGCATGCCTGAGCGAGTCAGGAGCGTATTCCTCTGTCAGCTATAGCAATATATGCAGGCCTGTCAGTCATGATCAGGCACATCAAAGATGCAATTAAGTTAGAGGTTCAAGACAGTAGAGCTCCGGCTAATACACTATCATGACTCAGGCTCTTTGATTGTCCAGCTCGAGAGTGAGTTATTGCTTCATCTATTATTCTCTGCAGGTTAAATTCAGTTGTTCAGGTGCCCAGTTGTAAATTAATGGCATGTCTTTTTTTTTTCCTTGTTGAGGTCTAAGAAGAATAAAGAGGCTTTTAGGCTGAGATATGGATCAGCATATAAATAATATAGCCAGGAAGTCTTGGCAACCAATCTGTGCCACTGGAGACCTTTGCTGTTGTTTAAGATGTATTTTATGTTGTTTCCCTCAAGGGCACAAGGTCACTAAATAAAAAATAAGGATTTTCCACCCTATGCTCTAAAGTTCATGTAGCCTTTAACTCACATGGTTAAGCATAAGATTAGAGTGAGTTTAACCTGCAGGCTTTTCAGGGCTTGCCATTGACACACAGAGTATCATATAGAAAAGCATCCTGCTTTTTTGAATGCTCGTACTCACACTGGAACATGCCACAAACACAGTAAATGAATGTTCTAAGAGGATAACGTTGCTCTGCTTTAATATGTCTAATGCTTCATAGCTGTGAATAATTCAGGCAAAGCAATAAGGAGGAAGAAGGATTGTAAGGTGGTAAGAGAGAAACCTACTGATTTTTCACACACTGTCTGAAACACCTGGAAGGACCTTGGTGATTCATCCAGCTCGTCAAAAGCGAGGTGTCAGCCATTCAATTATGCTCGGCCGAGCTGCAACTAGCATATGTAAAGCGCTGGAAACACACCGTTAATTTAGCCAGGCGTTAAGAAGTTGTGTGTGTGCATGAGGCTGCTTTTGCTAGAGTGGCCCATGTGTTCAAACACAAGACAGCAGTTCACGAGGAACAGCTAGTAATGAAGCTTCCGAGTCGACTATGATAGCTGGCAAGCTGTTGGAGAGTGTTGATTGAGGGAGGAAAAAGTATTGCACGGTGCTAACGCAGGAGACCTGCCTGTCTCACTGTTTGTTTAACTTGCAAGTCTCACTCTCCCTGTCATTGCTCATCTTGCCATCCTGTCTCACTGCTTGTTTCATGATCTGTCTCATGGTCTGTTACTTTGGCAGTCCCAGCAGCTCCTGTCAGTGGCAAATCTCAGTAATGAGTGAAAAAAAGAGAAATCTTGTTTTTTCTTTCATACTCCTGATCAAGGCGAAATCTGTTTTTCTTCGGTTTCATCATATTGCTGATCAGACAGATAAATTCAGTCAAATTTAAAACCAATCTGGTCAGTAGCACAGGAGATGAATCATTGCACATCATAGCATATTTCTTTGTCATCACCCGCTTTCATGTCGCAAATGTCTCATAACTTTTAATTGACTAAAAGAAATAACTTCTTTGTGTTCAGGATTTGTTGTGCTTTATATTACAGTGCTGCTGAATTCTCAGGTCTTGGGGTGTTGATTAATTTTCTATAAGAGCAGGTTTATATTAATATGCTTGTTCTAATATGTATTTGTTTCTATAGTAACTCATTCAGATGGACTTGGTGGGCGCTCCACACAATCTAAGGCTAATAACAAATGAATTAGTTTAGTTTCACATTTAAAACACCAATTGTTGAAACCAAAGTGCTGTACAGGAAATATAAAACAAAAATTCAAACAAAATAAAAGAGTAAACAAAAACCAAAGATAAGACCAATGAAAAATTTACACCCTCAAATAAAACATAAAGAATACAAATAAGTCTTCAAAGAAGATTTAAACAGAAACGGAAGGAGAAAGCCTGGTCACCTTTAGCCTTAAAAAATGAATGAATTAAGAAAATGTTTTGTTATTTAAGAAAGAAAAATCATCAATGATATGCTGAAAGGAGTTTTTATTGGATATATAAAAGGATTTTTTTTCTTTACTGTTTTTATTTACTTATTTTTATATTAACAGTAAGTAAGATTTTTTTTACAACAATAAAGTTTACACTTTCCAGTTTGTCTGTAACATGACAAGCTTTGGGCCTTATTTCCTTCAAAAGAGAGAAAAAAGAGATGGTAGCGTGGGAAAAGCTGTTTACAACTGTTATAAAGTAGTTAATAACAGGAAGTAACTTTCTGCATTCCACAACATTATATGTAATGATAAACAAACAAACAAAAAACTAAATGTGTTGTTTATTAATAATAAAAAAAGAGGAATAAAACACTTCACATTGTGGTGTTATACTGTAGGAAAATAATCCACGTTGTGGTGGTACAGTAAACCCTGGGTTTTTTCCCTTACTTTCTAATCCTATTTGATCTATAATTGATACAATGCAATAATACAGCAGCTCAATTTTAGCTTTGATTAAAGCCAATTCCAGAAAACATGTTTATAAATATCCTTCTTAATTCACAGGAGCAGCCACCTAAATCCCATCCATTTCCGGAGCCATCTCCAACAGGCAATGGTGTATCGATTGCTGGGCAAGCCCTGCAGGGCAGCGAGGTAAGAATTAGTATTAATGGGAGGCTGGAGGGGAACAGGGGGTGGGGAACTTCTCTCTCCCCCAATGAAGATGAAGATAGATTCACTGCGGAGAAAAGCTTCCAGTCGTTTACCAACAGAACACGTGCCTGCTTGGTGGGTTGTCCGACCTGCATGTATTCTGTCAGGCTGTTCTGGGGAAATAGGTTCGTGGAAATACATAAATACTAACAGCTCAGTGAAGTATAAATGGGGTGGAAGAGCTATTAGAATAGAATTGCATTCATCTCTACTGCTGCCATAACCAAGTGGGCTCTTGCTGCATTTTCAGTATTGTTAAGTTGCCAGTTACATTCTAACGATGTGATTATCGTCTGTCTGCGTGCACACCTCCATTGCGTTATGCATGACAGTTGTCATTAATTATTGAATGCTGAAGCAAATGAGTGCATGGGGTTCCACTTATTTTAAGGATGTCATTGTTTTTCATCATTGCTGAGTCAGGTTAACCCTGCTGAAATAGATTAGGATAGGTATTAGCTGAATATAAACCTCTCAGTCTCTGATTTTCTCTCAGCATCAGTTTGTATTTATCTCATACCCACGTCCCTGTTTCCTGTTTGAACTTCTGCAGGCAGAAATAGATTGTCTCTGCCTCCCTGCCTACAAATTTAGCATTACTATCCCAGGGGAAAGAGCTGATTTGCCGGAACATTGCAGAAGTGCATTTGGAAGATGTACGTGGTATATCACACCAGCCAACTGTGATTCCCTTAATTTCACTGCCCTACAGTAGCTGTGCAGATGTGGCCTGTCTTTTCCTCCTAGCTATATACAGTATAATGATACAGTATATAACTCCATTTCCTCATGACCATTCCAAAATGACCAATCAGCATGTTCATCTCCAGTGGAATTGTTCCAATTTGGAAAACTGAACAATTTTTGCTGACTAAAAAAAAAGGCATGATAATGCAATCTCTTCCGTCAAAGCCTAGCACCATGCTGTCCTCCTAATCATATACTTCCCCTTCTTTTTCAGGCATAAAGTAAACTTGTATGTATGTATGATAAAGTTATATAAAAAAAATTCCTGTCACTTATTTTTATTTATTTAATTTTTTTTGCAAAGTAAATTAAAATATAAAACAAGGAAAACCTGAAAAAATAAATATTTATGTTTATTTTTTTAATTTATGTTTTAAATATGATTTTAATACTGACAGTTACCTGAACTCAAAAATTGTAATGGAAATAATGATGCAAATTAAAAATAAAATTGAAATAAATGTCCAGATTAGATTCTGATTTGTCAGAAATAGCAATGGTTGATTTTCTTAATAGTGACAGCTTTAATTCATATCACAGCTGTATATTAATGCATTCGTTCTAATACGTTATCGCTTCTATAGTAACAATGAATCCAGGGATGTGTATAGAGCTCACAGAAGCTGGTGTTGGTATTTAACAAACAATAATATGATTAAACCTTCTCTTATTAGACTCTTGTTTTTTTTGAAGGAGTCACCAGTATCAGTGCTTTGTAACATTCAGTGGTTTTCCAGCATGGGCAAAGTCCTCAGGACAAAGCTCTTTCCCATGTCTCAGTACATTCAGTTTTATTACAGTTGAGAAAGAGATCAAAAAGAGGCTTGCATGGGAGTGACTGTTTATAGTTGATTAAACATAAGTGATAACAGGAAATAGCTTGTTTCACAGATGTTCCATAGCCTTAAATGTACCTACTAATGGATTTTTTTAAAAAAAATGAGGCATTGCTCATAAATTAGTTAAAAATAATAGCTGAAAAAGACCAGAATAAAACACTTTGGGATGTAATAGGAAAATAATTAACTCTGGAGTGATAACCACATCACACTACCCTGAAGTTTATTGATTTCCTATAGCAACATGTTTGGAAAGGTTTTATTCCTTATATATTAAACAAAAACCAATCAGAATAGGTGGCTGGTTCTAACAGTAATGCTACAATAATAATAATAATAATAATAATAATAATAATAATAATTATTATTATTATTATTATTATTATTATTGAAATATAATTGTGACACTAGGACAGGTTTCTCTCTGTGTATAACATCTTTACCCAAAGTGCAGGAAACGGATGCAGGAGTCTAAATTCTTACTGTCATTAATTCTCCAATAATGATCCAGTAAATGCTTAATTTGGAAGTGACTGTATTTGCCAAGTACACTGCAAATGAGTCCTCTAGTGGAAATGCAATTGTTCTGAACCAGTCGCTTTCACTTCACTTCAGTGACGTGCACGTACAGTAATAACTGTGTGTAGTGTAGACTGACTCACCTACTCATATCATCCGAGTGAGTGACACATCAAATATTGAGCTCAAAAATGGGAATTATTCAGGAAAGCAATATCACTTGATTTGTGCTGACAGAGACTGACCCCAGACTATAAGCACTATAGTGAACACTGTGTTACCTTACATGGCTGTCACCAGATATGTAGATATAAGCATTACAGGACAAAGACATGGCCCTTACACTGTGGTACTGTTTTCTGTACAGTAAAAATGTTTTCCAGTGTTAGCACCAAGTATGTTGATTTACATACTAATCTGATAAATCAACCTTCATTAATCAACACAACTAAATATAACATTACAGCTATGTCAGGAACAGATAGAAATGGAAATAAGAGTAGTAAAAATTTAAACAACTTTCGTTTCAAAAGAGTTCTTTACTTCCAATCACTGGAGTTCAAAACTGGACTCCAAACTTTCAGAAAAAGTCATGGCTCATTTACAATTGAGTTGATTCTTTGTGATATGTATGTTGGGCCAACATACATTTTGGTGATTGAACAAGTTAGTACTAGTGGTGGAAAGTCACTGAAATTCATTCATTCATCTTCAGTAACCACTTTATCATGGTCAGGGTGATGGTGGATCCAGAGCCTATCCTGGGAACACTGGGTGCGAGGCAGGAATACAACATGGATGGGAAGCCAGTAAGGCACCATGCACACACATTCACACCTAAACACCACATATCTTAGCCAAGCCACCTACTGGCATGTTTTTGGGAGGTGGAAGGAAACCAGAGAACCCAGAGAAAAGCCATGCAGACACAGGGTGAACATGCACAGAAACTCTGATTAGCGCCATGGTCCTGTTAGACAATATTCTTCTAGGTCACCTCAGAAGAAACATAATAGGGAGGTATTGTTTGTTTTGTTTGTATGTATGTATGTATGTATGTATGTATGTATGCTCATTCCAAATATATACTTGTAAGAGATTTGTTCTGGATAGTGAGCATGGAAACCCCATTCAACACATTTTGGAGGAATCCATTCAGATGATGAACTGAGAGTTTGGATCGTCTGATGGATCCGTTGTCTTGTTAAATGATCAGATGTCACACAAACTACAGTTACTCTTCTTCTGCCACTCATACAGTTAAGACAAAGCATTTGTCAACTTACACAGGGATAGATTGACTTTAAATGTCTAGCTACTTGCTTAGCCAAACAAAGAGAGACTGGTAAGAACCAGTGAATGTTTCTAACCACTTGATTTCCAGTTGAACTTACATCATGACATGGTTAGCTGCAGCAGCGGCTCCTGACTATAGGTTTTGGTGGGGAAGGACAATATTAATAATATAGCCTAGATATAGCCTCAAACAAAATTGAGTGGCTATCACACTCGACTTGCTATCAGTTACTATCTAGTGAATTTATAATGAGGCTTGGCCTTTATCGAGCCTTGTGCTGTGTTTTAACATCAAGTGCATTTCCTGCCAAAGGACAGATCCAGCAAGACATGCAGGTTGCTACCTTAAAAGTCTTAATAAGAACATCCATCAGCCATGACAGCTGTTTTGTTTGCCATGTTGTATTCATTTGTTACCTACTCAGAAAATAGCTTTAGTGCATCTTGGCTATTAAGGCTTTAAGGTGCTTTCCACAGGCGACTGACGTACAGAATATAATGTCAGAACCATCTTTATTAATGAATGCAGTTGATTGGATGGAGAACTGAGATGATGAATCAGACAGAATGAGCATACAGTCATGCTTAATGCAATAAAAACCCCATGCTTATTGATCTCTAATAAGTAAATGCCAGTGGTATTTTATTTCCACACCTTTGTTGAGGTTATTCCAAAGGGTTCTTCTACTTTCTCACATATCTGTACTTTTAGTTCAAAGATTTGAATGTCTGTTGTAGTGAACAGGCCAGAGAGTCCTAAAACCCACTGGGCCAGCGGCATGTACATGAAGAGGTGCAATACACTCGCAGTACACAATGAATTGATACTTTGGATGGCTATTAAATGTGTCATGTGCTCTCTTGAAGTTAATAAGACAAAAAAAATGCAGGTTGTCATTTTACAGAGAAACACAAACACAAAAGTGGTCCTGAAGACTCTGCCATGGTGGAAAACTTTCATACTGTTACAAAGCGCTGACAGTGGAGACTCCTTCCATAAATGTTCTAGAAACATCTCCTTACAGGAAACTTCACCCCCTCAGTGATTTTCATTGTTGAACAATGACACATTTTCTTAAAACTGTTTATTATTAGCTTTAGAGTATGTACTGTATATGGTCCATCATGCAAGTCCCTGTGAATGAGTTATTAGTGTAGAAACGATCTTTTTTATTGCAAGTGCATTCAAACATGTTCTAGAAAATGAATCCCGGTATTAACCTTTTGACTAATCGAGATTTCAGCTGCACTGTGGTATTAAATAAAAAATACAAATGTTCTTAAAAATATACTAAATTGATTAATACAATAAATAAATGATAATAAATCAATTTATTGTTTTGTTCAAATTATACAATAATATAAATGTGTGCATTTTAATCATTTACTCTGTAGTACAGACATCTGATTTGCAAAGCTTGAACCTATGCTGATGTTTTTTTTCTTTATAAAAAGGTAGAAGAAATGTGCCAGAGTCTGTGGAGCCAAGAATGTAAAAAAAATGCTGATGCCAGAGGAAACAATGCAAAGCAGCAGATGCCAATCTCACTCTTTTCACCACGCTGAATTAGGGAGATGCTGTGTTATTCATAGGCATTGTTCTTCTGCATAAGTTAGCACCTTATTCCAGCTGAAATGTGGCCTTTCACAAGCTCTGAGTGCCTGCGAGGAAGTTTTTAAATGATACAAGACCACAGGTTTGGGGCAGCAGCATGGACTAGCTGTCACACAGGCCAAGAATTTTTCTGTTGCCTTCCTCTCTCTTCCTCTCTCTCTCTCTCTCTCTCTCTCTCTCTCTCTCTCTCTCTCTCACACACACACACACACACACACACACACACAAACACACACACACACACATAGTGCAAACACCTCTTGTTTTCTGGGGGCATAATAGTCTCTCACACTCACTGGTCTCCACATGCCATCCCTAATGGCACAATTTTTGCTGCAGTGCCCACAAAAGGCCTGCACTGTCAGATTCATTATTATCTTGGTCTGATATTCCCTATTCTGATATCTTTCACCAGCTCGCAGTCCTGCTCAATTATGTTTCACTCCTGTACTGCTGCTTTTGCATTCCTCTGAGATGCATTTTATTGTAGGTGTGCTCCATGTAGCCAGTGCGAGTGAAAGAACAAGAACTTTGAAATGAAGTCAATTCCCAGCTTGTGCGCAGGACTGAACTGACCTCAAGAGTGAATGGACATGAGAGTGGTTTATGCCAAGCAGGTGCTGGATTATTTTTTGATTCCTCTTTACCATGTTTAAGACATCTAGCACACATGTACCGAGGCTCATCGCTCATTAGAGAAGAGACTGTGCCAAAACAGAATTATTGACTGTTATCACCCATGTTACCTTGGGCATGGTGCAAAGGGGATTAAGTGCTTAATTTACATTATTGGCAAGCTCCTTTTATAGTTCAGCTCTAGTACAGTGCACAGGTGGTGTGACTAGATTTTTAAATTGTATTAAAAGGGGTTTTTAGACCTATTCTGTGCATGAGGAAGATAAGTGGTGTATTTACTCTGCAACATGCACATTTGTCTTACTATCTTTGTGAGGACCTTCATTTAAAATACATTATAGGGCCAAAATTATGTGTACACACACCCATTTCCATTGACTGTCTCTCTGTTTCAAATGCAATTCGCATGTAATTTGAGGGTTGGGTGAGAAACAAGATAAAGGAGATATGAGTTTTGGCACTCATCAGACAACCTGACTATAGTATAAGCATAAGGCCATGAAGAGACTGATGACTGTTAACCAGTGATAGAAAGAGCCCAAGCACCTTCACCGCAATGGAAAAGCACAGACAGATATGAACCTAAATCAGCCCTTGTAGGCACTTAACCAGGTGATCCACCTCCCTCTGGGTAAATGTCATGTTTACTGACAACATTTCAATCCCTGACAGGAAAAGTAGGTAGCGTGCTTAATTATTTGTAAACATTTAATTGGCATTTACACCCGCGAGGATTGCACAGTTAACCTCAGCAGGACATTTGCGCATTCTCATCAAGGATTAATCAGGCGAGCCGTCAAACGAGGCCTCCTGACGTTGAAGCTGAGCAGAGCACTCGAACTGATCGCGATGGCATTGTTTTTCTTCAGAGCTCGATGAGACCTAAGCTGTCCCTTTTGCTCAATGATGAACACAAAACTGCTTCTGCTGAAGAGATTTGACATTAAGTGACTGTGGGACACACCCCCTGAGACGCGCCCACAAGGTCATTAGACAGTCCCCATTGCACAAACAAAGGCTGCACTCATGGGGCCAGTTTGTTCATAATGATGGCCATTGATCTAAAGGTGACAACTTGGCTAAGTTACCCAGCAATCAGCACCTATTGAGTGATTGGCTGTCTCAATCAGCCATCATTACCGAGTCTGAGAACAAAACCTGGACTTATTATGGAGATTATCTTCAAGTGGTCTCTACACAGCATGCAGCTGGTGCTACACATTGCTAGCCACAGACTGAGATGATGGAGTTGGGAGAGCTAAAGCCATGCTAAGCTTTACGCTATTCTGCAATAAAAGCAGACAAAAAGGAGGTGAATATCACCCAGAGCACAGGCTCAAAAATGGTTATTATTGAAGGGGAGTCATAAGTCATTTTTATATTTCTGTATTTTTTATCTAAAAAAAATGTTGTAACTTCTGTAACTTGTCAACAGGGGAGGATAGTTACGAGGGGACCCCAGATATTTAATCCTTTAGCCTGTTATGTAAGAAATAAAACACTATGTGGTGTTTTGTTATTGCAAAAATAATCAACATACTGGTGTGTTAGAGTTGATTATTTTCCTAGAACTCACATGTCTCAAAGTGTTTTATTCCTCTTATACCACATTGTACTGCTGTATTTATTTTTTAGTATTTACAAAGCACTCTAACATTGCACTATTTAGATTTCATTTTGTGGAACATCCACAAAACAATTTCCTGTAATCTTTTACATTATAACAGCTATAAATAGGCATTCCTTCACCATCTTTTCCTCTCATAAAGTTAATAAGACAAAAAAAAGCTTGTCATGCGGCAGAGAAACCACAAAACACAAAGTCTTGAAGAGTTTTCCGTGTTGGAAAACTTGAAGGAACAGTTTTATCTCTGACTGTTACAAAGCGCTGACATCTTTTTTAATCTGTTTATGTTTGTGTTTCTGCCATACAAGTCCCTGTGAATGAGCTGTTACTATAGAAACAATAATCCATTAGAAAGAGTGCATTAATAAAAACCCTGTGATTTGCAGCCAGAGCTATTGTCAGCTGTTGCTATTGAAGATGAGTCAATGCTTTCTGACCAATCAGAATTGAGAATTTAACAGTGCTGTTGTATACATTTCATTAATGTATTAATGAGTGGGTTCTTCAGGATGAAAGTAAATATAACATAAAACAACGGCAACAAGAATAAACACAATATTTAAAAAAAAAAAAATTATTGAAGCAAAAAAAAAGTGATTCAACACCTATGATGCATGTGAAAAACTAATTGCCCCTTTAAAATTTGGTTGTGTCACCTTGTGCAGCAATAACTGCAACCAAATGCTTCTGATAACTGGAGATCAGTCTTTCACTTACTTCTGGGACTAGGATTTACTCCTACGCTTTGGATCGTTGTCTTGTTGCATAATCGAGTTGCGTTTGAATTTACGGACTGAAGACTGGATATTCTCCTTTAGGATTTTCTGGTAGAGAGCAGAATTCATGTTTCCCTCAATTATTACAAGCTGCTCAGGCCCTGAAGCAGCAAAGCATCCCCACACCATCACACCTCCACCACCATGCTTGACCGTAGGTATGATGTTCTTTTTGTGGAATCCTGTGTTTGGTTTGCGGCAGATGTAACAGGATCCCTGTCTTCCAAACAGTTCCACTTTAGACTCATCAATCCACAGAACATTTTCCCAAAAGGTTTGAGGATCATCATGGTGTGTTTTGGCAAAATTCATATGCGCCTTAATGTTCTTCTGAGTTCACAGTGGTTTTCACCTCATCACTCTTCCATGGATGCCATTTTTTCCCAGTGTCTTTCTGATAATGGAGTCATGAACAGTGACCTTTATTGATGCAAAAGAGGCCTGTAGTTCCTTTGATGTCCTTGGCTCTTTTGTGACTTCCTGTTTGAGTCGTTGCTGTGCTATTGGAGGAATTTTGGAAGTTTGGCCACTTCTGGGAAGGTTCACTACAGTGCCAAGTTTTTCCATTTGGAGATAAAAACTCTGACTATGGTCCTTTGGAATCCCAGAGCCTTTGAAATAGTTTTGCAACCCTGATGTATTTCAATCACTTTCTTCCTCATTGTTTCTGGAATTTCTTTAACTTTTGGCACAGTGTGTTACTGGTCAAGACCTTTTATCCAACCTCATGATGTTGAAAATGTTCTATTTATTTTCATAGATTTGGAGAATTAGTAACTACCCAGCCCCAGTTGGTATTGGATAACTTTTTTTGCTTCAATAAATAACATTATCATTTAAAAACTGTATTTTGTGTTTACTCAGGTTGCTTTTGTTTTATCTTAGATTTTGTTTTAATATCTGAAACAATTTAGAATGAGATATACTCAAAAACAGAAGAAATTAGCATAGTGTTGTAAAATACATTTTCACAGCACTGTATGCCATTTTTTTTAAAGCAGCTTTTTAATTTGCAGTATTTTTTTAATGCTGCAGTATGTCTATGTCTATTACTTTATTGATCAGTTGTTGAATTGCACAATACTATATAATACTGCATGTACACACAATCCAAACTAGGAATATTACATTAGGAAAACAACATCAAATGAACAACCTTTGATATTGATTCAGAGCAGAGTACTGCAGACCAGAAAGATTAAATGTATTCCCATTCTAGCATAATCACTTAAATGTTATTGAGATTGAGGGTGCACAAGTATAACATCCTTGGACGTTGCATGCGTATATATGCCTCTTTTCTCCGCTCCACCACCTATTGAATATGTGCCCGCTCTCTTGTTCCTCTTCCTTCACTGAAGTGTAACATCTTGATTGAAAGTTGTCTGATACTGTTTGCGTGTCTTTGTCCTTGTCATTAGGAGTGCCATGATTGCTGACTATGTGTACGGCTATCTGGAGATGGTGAGCCGACTATAAGCAAGCTCATCAAACTGTATTGGCAGGTGAGGACAGATAGGCCTCCAGACACATGCACAGCCTCTGCACCCAATCACAAGTCCAATGAATGATTATTGCTTAAAAGACTGGCCACTGACATTGCTCTGTGCATATCAATCAGTCAGAAAGCCTGCATAGCAGTAAAGACTTTATAGTGTCTAACAACGAGGTAGAGCGGTCGCCTGTTTTTTTAATTCTACACCTGGGTATGTAATGTCCTTATTAATGCAACACTATATTAATGCAACACTATATTAATGCTATAGAGATGCTATAAAGAAATGTTATCTATGATGTATAATACACCTGACAGTAATCGGAGTGCTGAGGAATATTTAATTTTATGAGTGCAGTTTTATTTTTTGGAAAGGGACAGAATCAAGATGCTAAAAGGGTGATGCCACAATTGAGGTGCCATTTACAACGATCATCCTTAACATTAAAACCACCTGCATAATCTTGTGTAGGTTCCCCTTGTGCCACCAAAACAGCTCTGACCCATTGAGGCATGGACTCCACAAGACATCTGTGTGCTGTTGTATCTGGCACCAAGACATTAGCAGCAGATCCTTTACGTCCTGTAATTTGCCGTAGTGTAGTGTAATTTGTGAGGTGTGGCATCCATGGATTGTACTTGTTTGTCCAGCACATCCCACAGATGCTCAATCGGACAGAGATCTGGAAAATTTGGAGGCCAATTCAATACTTTGAAGGCCTTTTTCATGTTCCTCAAACCATTCCTGAACAATTTTTGCAGTGTAGCAGGGAGCATTATTCTGCTGAAAGAGGACACTGCCGTTAGGGAATACCATTTCTATGAAGGGGTGTAGTTGGTCTGCAACAGTGTTTAGGTGGTACATGTCAAAGTAACATCCACATAAATGCCAGGACCCAAGGTTTCCCAGCAGAACATTGCCCAGAGCATCACACTGCCTCCGCCTGCTTGCCTTCTTTCCATAGTGCATCCTGGTGTCATCTCTTCCCCAGGTGAGACGCACATGCATCCACATGCATGCCGCTTGGGCTGCCGCTTTCCCAATGCGACACTTGACATCCACTTCTGCATCCCCATTCTGGACGATGATACTGCCCAGCTAGGTGAACTTCTCCACCCTTTCCAATACCTGTTGACTGACTTCTATCTCTCCTGCATGGCCGCCGTGTTTATATACATGATCTTCGACTTTTCTGCGCTTATCCTGAGGTTTGCTCAGGTTTGCTTCTTCATCAAGGTCGGTCATTGCAGTCTGCCATTTTGTCCTATTCTCCTCGAGCAGCGCGATGTCATCGGCGAAGTCCAGGTTGCCCAGGCGGTCTTCATCAGATCAGTGAATGCCCTCTCCAATGTGCGCTCCTGCACGCTGCCTGACATAGTCAAGGGCGACAAGGAAGAGGAGCGGGGACAGGATGCAGCCCTGTCTGACACCAATGATCTCGAAGAAGTCTGTGTGGCCACTTGCGTTATTAATGCAGCAACTTGACCGGAGGTATAGGTCCCTGAAAATGTTAATGAACACAGACGGCATGCCGTAGAGCCGCAACATCCGCCACAGGGACTCTCAATGGATGCTGTCGCTGTATACTACTGTAATTAAATATATTTAGTGTTTTTGTTAATTCTATGATAGAAAGCTCAACCCTGTTACTTGTTGCCTGAGATAGTTTAACACATTTTCTGAATGTTTGAATGATGGTTTTCTTAAATACAATGTTTAAAAAATATATTTAACAGTAATGTTACATAGTAACATTTTTAAGAGCTACAGTACGAGGGCTAAATTGCAAAACAATCATGGAATCACCTAAAAAGTGTAAAGGTAGCAAAATAATATGCTAATATTGTTGTCACAGACACACAGACACATGAGCATATTACAATCTTGGAAAAAGAAGTTCAATCTAGAATTATTTGTCTATAAAAGAACCCATAAAGTCTCTGTGAAGAACACTACAACAAAGCATTTCCTTAAAAGAGAGTGTTCCAAATACAACCCCATTAAGAAGCTAAGAACATTTAACAATCATTGATTTTTTATTTATTTATTTATTTATTTATTTATTTTACAAAATTCAGTAAAATTTAAATGCCAGTCAATGCAGAAAGAACATTGCCTTACTTACAACATGCAGTTACCACTCTAAAGTCTCAAAGTGTTTTATTCCTCTTATTCCACAAATCCTCTTATTATTTTTATTATTAACATAGTAGTACTCTAACATTCATATATAGTTAGAGTTCAGGCTTTTATGGAACAAACATGAAACAAGTTCCTGTTATTTTTGACATTATATAAGGTTCCGTTATTAGTTTTCAGGTTCTCCTTTACTACCATTATGTGTTACGTCTCCGTTTTTATTTTCACCTACTTTCCTTAAGTACATGACTAATTATTTATGCAAA
Organism: Ictalurus furcatus; assembly: GCF_023375685.1. Classification (NCBI taxonomy): domain Eukaryota; kingdom Metazoa; phylum Chordata; class Actinopteri; order Siluriformes; family Ictaluridae; genus Ictalurus; species Ictalurus furcatus. The sequence goes on from NC_071264.1 coordinate 11,977,446, forward strand.
CATTTATTTTTAGTACACATGATCTGCTCTACCACAACTCCTTTTACACAACCTAAATTGACCCTTTTAAGTATAAAGTTATGCGCATTGTAATAGTGCGCTAGTTCACTGGCTCCCAAACCCAATTTGATGTTTTCCCTCCTCTAATGCACCCTGATTTAGCTCATTCACTAAGCTTCCAAACCTTTCATGAGCTGAATAAGGTGCATTCAAACAGGGGAAAAACACCAAAAAAAATTGCAGTAGATTAGGTCCTAAGGACTGCCATTGGGATTCAGCGCACTAGCACAAAATATAGCTGCTAGGTAGTCCCTTGTAATGTGCATGCAAATAAGAATTTACTTACGTGAAATTGTCTCTTTCATTTCAACTCCAGGGGAAGTTAAAATGGTTTGAAAGGTTTGTTCACATCACTAAGGGTAGGTTGTATCTCCAGCCAAGCCACAATTTGCATTCACTTGAAGGCAGATGAGTGTGGCTTAGCTTTCAGTGTACATCAAGCACTTTTCCTTTTTATTATTATTTTTTAAATTAATTTCCATCTCACATGGATTTCATTTCATCTATGTGTGTTTGTCCTGATGGCCCTCAATAAAGAGCAGTATTTTTCATCTCCACAACCCCCTTCAATGTCCCCTTTCTTTTCATTTTTCACCGCTGAAAGGCTCGCTGTACAATAGCTCATTTACCACCACTCACACTATTACTGTGGTACAGAGCCATGCTGCCCTCACCACTGTTAATGCCTAAGTGACTTTTTTTTTTTTGTCTCTGGGCATGTTTAAAGGTGGACAGGGTAAAGCCATCATTTTGACTTTTCGCCATAAACAACACCCAGACACACTATTGGTCATTGTGAGAGCATCATCACAATCTTTTGTGAGCATCTTTGATCTATTTCATAAATATCAGTGTTGACTGTGCTGTAGCTATATATGTGGAGGTCTGGGAAAACCCATCACATGTCGCTCCAAGTGAATTCTGAATTGTGTTTTGAACAAAATGGGTTTTTCTTCGACTTTAAGAAAACATATACCACAGCACTAAAATGGCTCTGACTGTAGTGCTGGCTGCAATTCAAATTCTAGGTTTATATTAATGGACTCATTCAGATACATTATTGTTTCTATAGTAACAGTCCATCTACAGGGACTTTTATGGCACACAGTCCACGTCATCTAAGAAAAGAAAGAAAGAAAAACATCTATTCGGTGATATAGTGAGCTTTCTGTAGGGAGACATTTATATGATATTTGTGGTGAGAGTCTTCAGGACATAGAACATTGTGCTGTCTGGTTTCTCAGTCACATGACAATCTGCATTTCTTTGTCTTATTAAATGTACTGTGTGTCATTTATTAATAAATTCTAAATTGTGAGTGTTGGGTTCTTTTTGCTGTGGCAAAAGAGGAATAAAACACTTCAGGACATGCAAGTATTGGAAAATAATCCACTTCTCACCACCCCATCATAGATTATTTTCCAATAACAGTACGCCCTGTCATCAACCTTAACAGAAGTACAATATACGCCCAAAGAAAGATACAAATTTTACAGATTAGGTAAAAATTAGATAGATATGCATGTTTGACTTGGATTCAATGGAAAGGCAAATGTATATCCATCCATCCATCCATCGTCTACCGCTTACTCCTTTTCAGGGTCACGGGGAACCTGGAGCCTATCCCATGGAGCATCGGGCACGAGGCGAGGTCAAATGTATATCAATGAGTTTAAGTAATTGAGTGTAAGTTAAATAAAAAGTTATTTTTTGTACCCATGTTTTGTAGCAATTTTACTGATTACCACTTCAGAAAGGGCAGCCCGTAGTCCTACAGTTCTACTTTACCAACTGTGGAGAGTGTGAAGCCTAATGCAAGACAAGTGAAACCACTACAGCTGTTCATGTAATATAATATGGTGGCTGTATGTTCTTGAAGGAGATGCTTCTATACACAAGGTCACAGAAGGTCACATTCCTCCTACCTAAAGAGGAAGATCAATGCCTCCAAAGTCCCCACTCTTTCAAATCCACAATATTGTCACCCTCGACAGGTGAAGCATTCAGAGCTCAAGGATTCCAGGCTGCACATGTCTAACAAAAGAATAAGGCATAAACACATCACAAGCGTATCAACAACAATATGGGGAGTGCCAATTATTTAAAGGGACTGACTCAGACAGTGTTGTTAGTCAAAGACTCAATTCAGTTTTGTGCAAACTAAACTCTGTATAAATCATCTTATTAATATTTATTCATTTGGCTGATTTCCCCCCCCCCAAAGTGACAAATGAGAAAGGACACAACTGAGCACTTGAAGGACTAGAGTGCTCAAGGCAGCTTGGTGCTACTGGGATTTGAATTAACAACCTTCTGATAAGTAGCCCAAATGGTTAACCACTGTATGCCCTAGCATAGCAATTACAATACATGGCCACAACAGTTTATTCTCAAACAGCATTATTCACAAACACCAAGTAGCATTATGTAGCTTCATTTATAGAGTGTATACAGTCAAGTGCAAAAAATTGCTTACCATTAGGACAAAATAAAGAAGTTGTTCATCTATATTCAATAACCACTTTATGTTAGTCAGAATGAAGGTGGATCCAGAGTGTATTCTGTGAAGACTGGGCGAAAGGTTGGAATACGCCACACATACTCATTCACACCTTAGTCGAAGATATTTCATTTATAGCAACAAGATATTAATTTGTTATATATTACAGGTAATTATTATTCAATATCAGCTGCAGTAAGACTTTAATAATGAAATAAAAACTCTAAATGATATAATTGAAAACAAAAACCAAAAAAATTCTCTAATAACTTCTATGCTTATCCTTTTGACAACCTCTGTCATATCCTCTAATCTTTAATACTTAATTTAATACCTTTGCAGAAAAACCCACAAAAACAATTAAAAAAAAAAACAAGCAGCTAGCTTCCTTTCTGAGAAAGCTGGAGCAAGTTTATATGTGTAAAAATAAGAATGAGTAATGCTTTCCAAGAAATCATCCCACTGTTATGGCTGCCTACAAGCTCTGGCCTGACTGAATGTCAGGTCATCCATGCCCATGTTCAAGATATAAATCAAAGATGACTATTAGTACATCTCTATATACACCAAGCAAATATAGTCAGATTTAATCCTCCCAGGCACCATTGCTGAGTTTAAACTTACATTTCTGACTATTGGAACTACATAATGTCTGTGGGCAGAGTTTCCCAAAAACATTGCAACACTAAGATCAGTATTAAATAGAGCGAGAATTACATTGAACACTCTTTCTCCCAGTTAAGACTTCTTAACTGTTTCTTAACTTTGTGAATCTTTTGGGAAACAGTTCTGTTCAATTTTAGTTCCACTAGTTACTGAATAATAAGCTATATGATGAAAAACTAAATAATAGGATGAGCCCTTGAGGGATTTATATAATGAGGGAAATGTTACCTTTATTTCTAAAATACTTTAGAAAGAAAAGAAAAAAATACTGGTTTTCCATGTAAGAAAGAAAGCATGATGGGGCTTGGTGTTAAAGGAAGCAGAGTTACTGCTAGCACCCTGAAATTGATTATTTCCTATAACAGTGCTTTATTCCTGTTATATTACAGCAATTTGCAAGTGATTAACATTTTTTATTTATTAACAAATGACATTTCATGCTTTTGACCCATTTATCGTTCAATTTAATGTAGTGGAACATCCACCAGACACATTAGTTCTTGTTGTCACTTACAGTACATTATAGCAGCTATAAACATGCATTCCCTCATCAGCCACTGCTTTTTTGTCACGTTTCAAAGGTAGATGCGGAAGCAATCACAGATATTCAACGTTGTATTAAACAAACAAAGACAACTTGGCAAAATACTGTGGCAAAAACCAAACATGGCAGCATGGACAAAAGCATAGCTAGACAATTACGTGAGACAAGGAAGCAGTGCAAACAGTGGCTATATATAGGTGTGCTCATTAAACAGAAACATGATACAGTTGCAGGTAGTCATGTGACAATGATGTAGTATGGTGCAGTGGCTGCTGGGAAATGAAGTTCAGAGTTACCTCCATGATACATGACATTTTTTCATTCTCTTGCAGATACTTAGGCAAAAACACAGCTTGTCATGTTACCAAGAAATTAGAATGCCAAAATCTTGAATAACAAAGCCCTTCCTGTGGTGGAAAACATACTCACTGTTAAAAATGCTAGCACTTGAGACTCTTTCCATAAATGGTAAATAAATGTCTCCTTACAGAACACGTCACCATATAAACAATACAAATATATGGGGTTTTTTTTCATAAATAATAACCCCCTTTTCTCCAGTTGGTAATGAGTTGTTACTATAGAAACAATAACATATTAGAGTAAGCCCATTAAAATTAATTACATTATTTAAATTACAGCAAGCACTCTGCAGTACTGTCTGAGCTATGCTGTTACAGAAGATTCATTAACACCTTCTAACCAATCAGAGTCAAGGATTAACCAGCAATGTGGTATAAGATGTGAGAGAAAGTGTTTTTCCATCATGTGTCATGTTTACTACCTGTCAAACATGAGCAGATGTTTTCACTTGACATACATGTTCCTGCTGTTTAATCTCCCAGAGTGCTGCAGACACATTTAAAGTAAAACTTGCAATGCGACTTCAAGTGCTTCATCTTAAGAAACGTTATACAGCCACTGCAGCAGAAAGACCCAACATACCTTTCTGCTGTCAAAGAGCATTTTATATCTTCTGGAAGTGCTGTACAACTGTGCTTTAAGGCTTCTGAGACATTCAATACCTTTTCATAATGTATATCCATTTTGGGCCAGACCATGCTGAACAGTTGAAAGTAACTCCTGTTCTAGATCTTTTTTTATTATTATCAAATTCCACTTGTCTACTGTGGCCTTTGCATCATCTATTTATTGCTGAATTCCGCCTGCCAAAACGTCAGCGACTCGCTGTCATTTTTTATCTCAACTGAGTATTGTCTGAGCAATGGCTCAATCAATGAATATAAAGAAGGTCTTTCTCCGGAGGATATATGTGAAGCCTTGGTCAACATATCTTAAATACAGAAGGAGATATTTTGTATGAGTTTTAAAGTTATGTTCTTTATAATTAAGTGTAACACTCTGTTGCTCAGTCATCAAAATGTTGGGCATAACAAATCAAATATCGCATGAAAGTGAAATATTATGTAATCACATGAAGTGTTTGATTCATTTCGATGGTCTGTGTTTGGGTGTCTGGATATAGAAGAGTCTCTGGAGATTTCAGGGATAAAGCAATACTCAAACATAATAATGTGTTCCCTCTTCACTTCAAGTGAATTAGAATGGAAGAATGGAGACAGATTAGACTCGGAACTTCCTGATGCCACTCACTATGATGTAATCAGTGCTATTTTAGCATTGAGAAGAAAGCTATTCTTTCCTTAAGAAAGGCTTACACCACAATGATGGCTCTGTGGTTGCTGCCAGAGCAATTTAAGTGAACTCTTGAAGCTTGGCACATTAAATACACAGTAGGATAGGCAAGCCATAAAATCACATCTTATATAATCGCATCATGCATTATGCTCGTTTGCGACTATTTTAGGATTTAATCATTTGGAAATCAAATGGGCTTGTTAAGACTAGGGATTCACAATTTTCCATCTCTCCAGCACTCTGCTTCCATCTCTTTTCCCCTTAGGGGTTGTTGGAAGAGCCTATTCACATGAAGAAGGATTTTTCCATCTTGTACAGTCTGTGCTATGGGAAACCTACCAGAGAAGCAACCCAAAAAGCAGAGCAAACCTTCAAGAAGCTGCACCCCACCTTCACTGCTTACATCCATCCATCCATCCATCTTCTATACTGCTTATCCTTCCTTCAGGGTCACGGGGAATCTGGAGCCTAACCCAGGAAGTATCGGGCACAAGGCAGGGTACACCCTGGACAGGGTGTCAGTCCATCGCACGGCACAATCACATACATACTCACACACCCATTCATACACTACGGACACTTTGGACATGCCAATCAGCCTACCATGCATGTCTTTGGACTGGGGGAGGAAACCGGAGTAACCGGAGGAAACCCCCGCAGTACGGGGAGTCATTGCTTACAGCTGCAATCAAAATTATTCAACCCCCATTGCAAATCAGGTGTATTGTCAAAATTTACAGACTTTCACCTGTTTGCAATGAACAAATCAAACAAAAGCAACTGAAATAGTTCAACACAATGAATGCTTCATGTGGTTTCCCCAAATTCAACTGAAAATGCAACTTATAATGATTTCTCCAGTTTCATAATTATTTAACCCCTGAATAGAATCCCTCACAACAGCACAAATATGCAAAACAGTTGTTGTCTGAAACACACCTGATGCAAATAATCAAGGGCTTCATTAGTTACACCAGGTGTGCTTGAGCTGGAGCACACAAAATACCTGAACTGGCTAGGGGCAGAAAATTCATGACATACCTGGACAGGGCAGGAAAGGAAGATATCAATGGGCGCAACCAGATTTCTGAGAAGGCAGGCTGTGAAAAACCCTCGAGTGACTGCAAAATACCTGCAACAAAACGTGGTGGCAAGAGGCACTGAGGTTTCACTGAGCACAGTAAGGTGCGTACTAAACGCAGAAGGTTTCCATGCCAGAACTCTGAGACATACACCACTACTGATCCAAAAGCACAAGAAAAGTAGCCTCAAAATCATATAAATATGTCACAGAAGTTTTGCAATTCTGTTCTGTAGAGCGATGAAACAAAACTGGAATTTTTCGGCACGATGGATTAGCAGTATGTCTGGAGGAAGAAGAATGAAGAACGAACACACTGTCCACAGTCAAGCATGGTGGAGGCTCGGTGATGCTCTGGGGCTGCTTTGCATCCTATCAGGAAATCCTAGAAGAAAATGTCATGCCATCTGTGAGGAAGCAGAAGCTAGGGTGACACTGGACTGTCCAATATGACAATGGTCCCAAGCATACTTCAAATTCCACCAAGACTTGGTTGCAGAAGTAGTCCTGGAAAGTTCACCAGGGCCATCACAGTCACCTGACATGAACACAATAGAAAATCTCTGGTGGGATTTGAAGATGGTTGCAGCACGCAAACCTAAGAATATTACTGAACTGGAGGCCATTGCTCATGATGAATGGGCTGAGATTCCTCAGGAGTGCTGCCAGAAGCTGGTGTCTGGCTATGCATCTCGTTTGCAGCAGGTCATAACAGCACAAGGATGCTCTACTAAGTATTAAAGATGCTTGCCATGAAGGGGTTGAATAATTATGAAACTGGAGAAGTCATTGTAAGTTGTATTTTCAGTTGAATTTGTGGAAACCACTTGAAGCATTCACTGTATTGAACTATTTCAATTGCTGTTGTTTGATTTATTCACTTCAAACAGCTGAAAGTCTGTACATTTTGACAATACACCTGATTTGCAACGGGGGGTTGAATAATTTTGATTGCAACTGTATATCTTGACTGGTATGAAAAGCATTTTAAAACATTTTCTTCTTACGTCTTGCCATGTGTATTTTTGGACCCTAATTCAGGTGTTGCCTCAGCAGCAGGTTGTGAGTGAAAGCAATTTGTGCAGAGGCACTAATAAGAATTAACACTCTCTCAACCAAGCATATCTCCTTCAATTAGCCAGCTCAACCATTTTTCCATCATTTAAAAAAAAACTATAATTCGCCATCCAGTGCACATCAGCCACCCCCACTCTGACCTTAAGTATGGCTGCTTTCATTAGCCAAGCTGCTTCAGTCTACAGGTCATGTTTCAATTTTGTAGGTGTCTGGGGGGACGGACACCTTAACTGGACTTAAATGACGACTATTCGGCTGTATGCATGTGATCACATGTTGGCTGCTTTTTAAAACAATGATACAGGTGATAAGCACTCAAGAATGGAGAGCACACAGGCCTCACACGGAGGCCTGAAAGTTAACAGCCTCACACTATTTTCTTTTACTTTACTATATAAAAAATAAACGTAAATATGTGCATGAAAATTGGCTGCCGTCGGCATATGGTGCCACTTTTTAATCTCACAAATCAGTGTACTGGTACTTTGAAGAAAGCAACATATTGCAAATGTTATGCTTTGGTGCATTAGGATCAAAGCATCCAACATGCACCTCCGGGATACTGTTCATAATGTCTGTGAAAGGATTTTTGAAAGCTTTGTAGAATATTGAAAAGACATTAAACTATTGAAAGTCAGGGTGTACAAATCTCCTGGCCTAGCTGGAAACATTTTTGCAGAACGAGTTAACGCTGTATATAAATTGCAGTAGATTAAATCATCCAAATCCTTGTGACTTGGGTTGAAAAACCTTAAATTTGAAGGATAGGGTGCTTACAATTTTTAACAAATTGCATTAACTGAAATTTGGTCATTTTTAGAAAGATGCCTCTGCATTTTATGTAGCACTTTATTTCTGCCCAAAAGAGATGACACATGTCACCTTTTGCTCCATTCATTTCAGCAAGTGAAGCTCCCTGGAGGATGCATCCATTCCCCTACTGGTTGCCATGTCAGCGGTCTAGTTCCCAGGAGAGACAGTCTCCTATCCGTTTTCTCTTCTTTAGCACATTAACTAAGGCATTCTGCTCACCAGAGAGAGAAAAATCATCCCCAGTAACAACTCAAATATGGGACACATTTCAAACCATGCTGAATGTATGTTTATTTCAGCATTTTACATACAAGCTCTGATGTGCCTCATTCCAATTAACTACACATATTTCTTACTGCACCTTTTAAGCTCACTTTGGGTGCAATTTAATATATGAATCTGCTATATACACCATGTCTGCCTGTGAAGTTGGTTTTCATGTTAAAGCTTGTAGTGCCCTTGGTCACCAGTTCTGTTTACTTGCAAGAGAAAAATCCCTCCAACAAGCTCAAATAAAATAAAATAAAATAAAAAAAACAATAGCTCCCTCATGAGCCCCTAAGATACAATATGAAAGTTATGTGTATAAGTCAGTGTGTGTTTTAGTATCATCCTCAGGAAATATGGGTTTAAAATACAGTTTTCTGCTTTGTTCCATTCACACTTATAGCCTTCAAACATTTTTTTTTTTTTTTTTACCAGGATACACATATTTGCATTTACCATGACGTAACAATGGAATTGGTGCAGTTGTGTTTCAAATGCTAGTGTGTTAGTACTAAATAATGCGTTTTGTAAACTAGAGGTGTGCATCGGCATCAGAATCCTGTGGGGACCAAAAAAAAGTGATGGAAATGGGCATTTTTTACTTTCATGTTTATAGTTTGTGACACAGAACCATCTAAATCCATGAGAAAATGCATAATTCACAAGCGGGTACAAACATTAAAAATAATAACTAGGGGAGTACGCAGGATTGGTCAGAATACCTTTAGAAGTAGGTGGGAGAAAAGACACCTCTACTGTAAAATTACTGCACCATCTGATTAAGAATTTTGTCCTCATCACGAATGACCAACAGCACCTTCATTATTGAAAATAATTTTCATCATTCTTCTCGTGTTCATTTCATTTGATTCTTTTGTCACTTTACTGTGTTAACATTTTAAATCAGCTGCCTAGATCTCAAACGTCAACCCTGTAATGTTAGCAGACATCTGATTTAGGTCTCCTGGATAATGGTTTGTGGAAAAGTTACAGTCAAAAGTTGTTGTTGTTGTTTTTTTTAATGATGTTCCAATAATGACATTGAGAGTACACTCAGATAACATGTAAACAGTGTTTAGGTCTTAATTACTGTAAATCTATATATATTGGGAAGATAGTGTACTCTTGAAACATTTTCATGGTGTTGGAAAGGATTTCCTTAGTACTGTTTACTGGGCCTTACAAAATAATGCTCTTATTACATGAGAAAATCATAATGAATCAATATAGCATGAGTAAGAGTGCTGTTCTTCTGAATAATGGCTGTAGGCATGAAGCCACCAGTAATCAGAGCTGTGCTGATATTCAGTAAAACAGCATGATTACGAGTGTGATGTTGCTTTTATACAACAGTTCTATAAACAAGAAATGAATATCCAGTACATAACATTTCAGACACAATATGGCCAAATATTTGTTTATTTTTGTTCTGACAACAAAAATAGTTCCAGAAGAAGCCACAGATTGATAGTGTTGAGTGTTGTCATGTCAACGCACAAACTGACTGACAGCCCATACTGTCATAACAAACTACTGCTAGAATTGAAATTTTATGTAGTGAATACAGACAAGAGGAGTGATACAAACAGTGGGTGTTTTTTTTTTATGTGATTTGATTCTTTTTCTCTTCATTCTGTGTATTTTAATCCTAGACCCTGATGGAAGGTACATGTTGCCTAAGACCACCTTCCTCAAGCTTCATCATGACTCTGGGCTTCAAGCAGAAATGGGATGGGAACTTCTTGAACAAATTGCTCCACAGGAACTGTTCCACATTTACAGGTTGGATCGACCGTACTCTCACTAGTTTCATTTGAAAGTGTGAGTTCTGCAAGTGCACTGCACATCATCACACTGTGGGAATAATTTATTAAGGAACACTGTCAACAGTTTCAGCCTCTCTTAGAGAATATAGCAGAATGTGCTTGCACTGCAGGTCCTGAATATGTAATACAAACTCAGTTTCAGCGAACAACATCTTCTGTATATACACACTGCCCTCCAGAATTGTAGGGACCCTTCAATAAAATTTGCAAAGATTAATATTTAACAAGTATAACATATGCAATAAGTGATACTTTGAGCTGAATTATTCAAGGACATTGTCTATTTCTATTTATTTATTTATTTTAAGTTCCATACACAAAAAGTATATTTTTTCTACAATACACTGGTTTCCAAAGTCTTGTCACCCTTACAATTAATATTTTGTGATACCTGCCCTGGAGAATAACGGCATCTTGGCCCTCTCTCCAATGCAGAAGTTCTTTTTCTATTTTTTATGTATGTGTATGTGAACTTCCTTCTTCAATTCAGACCATGGGTTTTCAGTAGGGTTCAAATCCAGAGACGGAGATTCATTCATTGCAAAACACTGATTTTGTGTTTAATAGTTTGTGTGTAGATTTTGGACGTATGTTTGGCTCATTATCTTGTTGAAAGCTCTTTCTATGGCCAAATCTGAACCTCAGTCACCTTTTATCACTGAACATGATGGTGTGCATGACCTAAAACTTTGATTTTTCTGAACCCAACTCAGGGGCTGCATTTTATGAGCTTGTTGTTATGAAAGTGGCATTTAATAGTTGATTTTGAACCTTGACATCCACAAATAACCAAACTGTGCAATTCTAAAACTGTATTAGGGGACAGTGGGTTTATGGGTCCAAATCAAGGCAAATCTGCAGTCTCTTGTGAATATACAGTATAAACCATATACAACCAACATTACAAGTACATACTGTACACAAGTATGCTTATACATATTATACATATTATCTCAGTTGGATATGATAGACTTAAAGTTCCTCTCAAAATTTTTTCCTCTTGTCTCAGGGAGGATTTAAAAATTTTTAAAGTTGTTTTGTGAGAATGTCCATTGTTTAGAGTGCTATATAAATAAATAAAAAATATTGAATTAAATTCAATGTATAATTCCTGTCAAATTTGTTTCATGTGAAACTTTTTGTTATGGTCGTGTTTGTGTTTAATGGTATTTTTAATTCATTTTTAATTTAATTGCTTAATGTATTTTATATCCATTGCCTGATTTGTGTAAATCAACAACTATTTCTCTGTTATGTTTAAAGTCCTTTGGTGTATTCCATAGACTTTCCGTTTCTGTAATGAATGACAAAGGGGATTTTACATGCGTGCAAGCTCAAATTTATACCCCAGGGATGTGGCAAAGCATGTGATTAACAACAGAACTCCTGGTGACTGAGACCAAATCAAAAATAAAGTCATGTATATATAAATGATAATAATAAATGATACTTTTGAGAGAAAAAAAATTGTAGAAAAAGCTAAATAGTTTGTTTGAATGGAAATGTCAAGTTATTAAGTATAATGTTATGCTATAATTTTTATGAAGGCTGCCAATAATTCTGGAGGACATTGTACATGGACATGCCACAATACCTTTCTCAAATATACTACAAAATAATAATGTATTATCCCATGGAGAACTGAAAACCTCCAGATTAAAATGCTTACTAGGGCAGCAAGTCTTCAATAAAGGCAATGCATGACCTCAGAGACCAAGGCACTACCTTAAAACATGGCAGAAACTGACCCACACATTTTTTCCCATACAACCATCCAGAGATCACAGGGTCCAACTCAATATATTGACTAAAATGACATAAAAATTTCTTAATGAACCTGAGCGTGTGTGGAGCCAACAAAGCAGAGCGAGCCAGCCTTGGAGATGCACTGCTACTGGCCAGCTAGCAGAATGGGGTTAAAGAGATCTGCATAGCTCCAGCTATAGCTGAGATCGTGCTCTTCTAAGAGCAGGAAAATCAATGCGTTTGTGTAATGTATCAAAGACCGGGACTCCACATGGCTCTGTGAAGTAATCAGTCATCTGCAGGGGACTGTGGCAGCTTTCTTTTATTTATTTATTTATTTATTTTCCTACCAAATGCCTGTGCCTAAGTCTCTACTGCAGTCTTTGGTGAATATATTAAGAATAAATAACATATACATTAGCATTACCAATACATACTGTATTGTTTATAATATTCACTACTGTCTTTTAAAGTAATGTATCACATAGAAATAGGATATAAACAGTGGTAGAAATACTATTGTCTGAGCTGCTGTTATAGAAAATTAATCAAAGCCTTCTGACCAATCAGACTCAAGAATTCTTATGTTGTAAATAAACTTAACATTCCCAGAAATTGATTGGATTGAAAATGTCCATCCATCCATCTTATATACCACTTATCCTTTTCAGGGTCACGGGGAATCTGGAGCCTATCCCAGGGAGCATCGGGCACAAGGTGGGGTACAGCCTGGACAGGGTGCCAATCCCTTGCAGGGCACAATCACACACAGACTCACACACCCATTCATACACTACAGACACTTTAGACACGCCAATCAGACTACCATGCATGTCTTTGGACTCGGGGCAGAAACCAGAGCACCCAGAGGAAACCCCCACAGCACGGGGAGAACATGCAAACTCCACACACACAGGGCCACGGTGGGAATCGAACCCCCGACCCTGGAAGTGTGAGGTGAACGTGCTAACCACTAAGCCACCGGATTGAAAATGTAAAAAAGCTTTTTTTTTTTTTGAGTAACTGATTTTGTAAGTCATAAATCCAAAGAAGAGTAACTAAGAGTAACCACAAGCTGGATTTATGCCACCAACATTTTGAGGACCTTCATGGCATGTGTGAGACTTTAGGAAAGAAGATTACCTGTGCTAGATTTTATCAAATGCACCAAGCTCGCTGTGGGTATACAGTTTCTTTTTTATGTTTTTATCCAATCTTGGCTCTGGGAGAGAAAGGACATGGACATTTTTAAGTCACCTCACTCCTCACAGCATGAACTTATGTAGTGGAGGGGAAAAAAATCAGGACTGTGTTGAAAAGAGTAAAGTAGAATATCAGTCAGCTTGGGACACTTCAGTGGAATTTGGGGAAGAATTTGAAGCATGTTTCAAATAGAACTCCATCATGTTAACCTTACAGACAAGGTAGGATTTCATATTTCCTTTGACCTGTGTTCCTTATGTAGTGAGATACATCCCACTGTATTCTCAAATGAAATTCTGATCTGATCCAGACATACTCACACTACAGGTCTTGTACATTAACATTTCTCTATAGAAAAAAAATACCATATGCAGAATCCAAAAATCTGTGAATCTAAACACTAACATAGATCAAGTTTGCATTTCATTTGGTTGAACTCTCCAGGCGTTTATTCTAGAAGGTTGTGATTGAATTAGAGTTGTGACAGAAGCTGTATGAGCACCACAGAGACATGATGCTTATTGCATTAGTCACTCATTCTCAGGCAGAGCCAGGCAAAGGAAATTCCATTACCCCACTATTAAAAACAGAATCGATTTTATCTGAATTGTGAGCAACACATTCATTGCTTGAATAATGTGCCACACTGAAATCAACCCAGATGCTCAAGTTCTTGAATTTCTCATTCCAGCCAGTCCTGTTCTTTGTTAAGTATTGAATTACACGAAATTACAAATGATCCAAAATATATCAATATTGAAGTAGTCGATGGCAATGAATAAATGATCACCGCAGGAAGAAAAAGTTAATTCCCATGCAAGTTCATGAGATTTACAAACACAGTATGTATATTCCATTCCATCGCAGTCCAGCTACAGAGAACATCTGCTGACAGAAGAAAAAAAAACATAAGCGATTTATCTTTTTACTGATGCATGCTTACTAATGATAATGCAGCAATTAACGAAACATTAGTAGTTCTGGTGATAAGGAAGCAAGTACACTGTAGATAATTACAAACGAGTCCTGATCATCCACTCGCCATCTTTCCTAATGCTGCATCATCCCAAAGTTCTCACAGAGAGCCACCGATAGTGCACAGAAAAAAAATATATATATTCAGCATGGGAAAGAACATCACTCGTAAAGAAAAAAGAAGTAGGACTTTCTCTTTCTTCTCTCTCTCCCTGGGTTATTGAAAGTAAAGCATGCAGGATGTCAAGCACACAGCAATAAATAAATAAATAAATAAATAAATAAACCTGGCCTGCCCCAAGGTCTGAGACAGCAGTGGGGAAAATGAAGCATGCTGGAGGATATGTATCCGTAATAAAAATGGCCATAAAGAGGATGAATGACAGCAGGGATAATAGCAGGCCAAGCTCACACTAAACAGGAGCAGAAGCTGAGTGCCGTTTAGATAACTAACCTCACCAGGCCAAAAAAAGACCCATATAAAGAAATAAAGGAGGTTCGGGGGTCAACCATGAGAGAGTCCCAAAGAAGTAAGAAGGATGAAAGGGAATTGCGATATTTCAGCGTGATTTCTAGCCTTTAGTGGAAAGAATCCTATTTTTCTCAGCTTTCAGAAAGTATGCAGCAGGAGATGCTGAGAAAGACATGACGTAATGAACAGACTGGGAATGTGGAGCTGCCTTTCCAGCATGTTATTGGGTCAGCTGAAATGGCTCCAAGGGTGTCGCAGTGCCGCAGAGCTGTCAGCTCAGCACCAAGGTGCCTATAGTTCACAAATGTGCATGCCATGATTATCATGAGTGCTGTTTGCCTGTTCCTCTTGTACTTAGTGTACATGCATCAGAATCAAAGTGCTTTTTGATGCATAATGAGGCATGCAATAGGTCTAAAATAGTATCTATGTATGTGTATACAATATGTATGTACAGTATGTGTGTATGTACAGTTTACATACACTCATAGAACACTTTATCAGGAACACTATAGTAATACTGGGTCGGGCCTCCCTTTGCTCTCAGAACAGCTCCAGTTCTTCATGGCATGGATTCCACAAGATGTTGGAAACATCCCTTTGAGATTCTAGTCCATGTTGACATGATTGCACCATGCAATTCCTGCAGATTGTTCAGGTGCACTTTCATGCTGTGAATCTCCCGTTCTACCACATCCCAAAGGAGTTTTACTGGATTCAGATCCGGTGACTGGGAAGAACACTGAAGAACACTGAACTCGGTGCATTATCATGCTGGAAGAAGCCATTAGAAGATGGTAAATTGTGGCCAAGAAGGGATGCACATGGTTAACAACAGTACTCAAATAGACTGTGGCATTCAAGTGATGATTGATTGATATTCACGGCCCTAAAGTGTGCCAAGAAAATATTCCCCACACCATTACACCACCTCCAAAAGCCTGGACTGTCGACACAAGGCAGGTTGGGTCCATGGACCCTACCAACTGTGTACTTCAGCAGAAACTGAGATTTATCAGACCAGGTTATGTTTTTCCGGTCTTCAACCGTACAGTTTTGGTGAACCTGTACCCACTGCAGCCTCAGCTTTCTGTTCTTGGCCGACAGAAGTGAGACCCAAAGTGGTCTTCTGCTGTTGTAGCCCATCCGTCTTAAGGTTCGACATGTTGTGCATTCTGAGATACTTTTCTGATCACCACAATTGTACAGTGATTATCTGAGTTACTGTAGACTTTCTGTCAACTCGAACCAGTCTGGCCATTCTCCGTTGATCTCTCTCATCAACAAGGTGTTTCCATCCACAGAACTGCGGCTCACTGGATGGTTTTTCATTGCATCATTCTGAGTAAACTATAGAGACTAGTGAAAATCCCAGGAGATCAACAGTTACAGAAATACGCAAACCTGCCCGTCTGGCACCAACAATCATGCCACAGTCAAAATCACTGAGATCACTGTGTCTGCAAGATTTTATGCATTGCACTGCTGCCAGACTATTGGCTGATTATATAATTGCACATATGAGTAGGCGTTCAGGTGTTCATGTTATACATTTTTCTTCACATTTTAAATATTTTATTACAAGTCCCTGTGAATTTGCTTTTACAATAGAAATTATAACACATTAAATGAGCACTTTAATATAAAGCTGTGATTTGCCTAGTGTCAGAAACATGCTTTTACAGAACATTAATCAACACCTTCTGACCAGTCAGATTGAAGAATACAACAGCTTTGTGGTATATAATGTGATATTAGCTGAAGAGCATGGCATGTGTGTGAGTATGTGTGTGTGTTAGGCGGGGTTCTCTACAGGCTCAGGGGTGGTTGAGAGTCTTCAGTATGCTGATTGTCTGTTTCAGTTGAGGAGAGAGCAGGAGCATGTGCAGGTGCTGGAGCATACTCTAGCGGAGTTAGAATTAGCACCCTATCTACAGGAAATCAGCTCATCTGACACCAGCCTGGTGAGTCATACAGTCACACCATGCACAGGTGTCTCACCTCTTACATAACTATTGAACGGGATCACAACTACAGTGTCAGCCCTCATTCATTCAGGAACTAAACTCATTCTCCAGCTGAGCCAGGAGAAGGAAATCCTTTTATTTAACTACTGAAAACAAAACAGATTTTCTCTCTGCTGATGCAACATGGTGAATATGTGAATGACTGTTAGTTTTGTTCGTTGCTCACCCAAGCCATCTCATCTAAATTGTATTTTAAAATATTGATTTTTTTCATCTCTATTATTTAACAGTAGATAGAGTAAACCTCTTTACATGCTTGGGGAACCACATGATAGGAGGTTTGATGTGACAAATGGAAGCATGCATATAAAAAAATGTAAGGAACTACATGTGCTAAAATCATCCTTTTGGTTGATTACAAACAAGGACAAACAAGGGACTCATGAACAATTATCACAAAACATAAAAACAGTCGATGATCATCCAGGTAACAACACACTATTAAGAATCAAGTGTATTAAGAATCAAGTGTATGTAAACTTTTGAACTGGTTCATATGCGATTCAGTTATCAATATCATCAATAAAGATTGAGCCCATTCCAGAAGAAACCATGCAAGCCCAAGTCATGACACAACCCCACCGTGCTTGACTGATGAGCTTCTATGTTTTGGTTCATGAGGAGATCCTTTCTTTCTCCACACTTTGGCCTTTCCATCACTTTGGTAGAGGTTGACCTTGGTTCTAGAACTTTTGTGGCTCATCTCTGTATTTCTATGTGGAGTCCAATCTGGCTTTCTGATTCTTACTGCTGATTTGCACCTTGTGGTATGTCCTCTATGTTTCTGCACTTGAAGTCTTCTTTGAACGGTCGATTGTGATACAGACACCCATGCCCTGTGGAGGTTGTTGGTGATGTTAACTATTGTTTTGTGGTTTTTCTTCACAGCTTTTTGTCATTAACGACTGTTTCCTTGGCTGACCTGTTCCATGTCTGGTTGTTAATACACCAGTGGTTTCTTTCTTTTTTAGGACTTTCCAAATAGTTGTCTTGGTTATGCCCAATGCTTGTGCAATGCCTCTGATAGATTTTCCCTCTTTTCTCAGCTTCAAAATGGCTTGTTTTTCACCCATAATCAGCTCTCTGATCTTCATGTTGGTTTATCCTTTCAAACAACAAATGCAGACTTCACAGGTGAAACTAGGGCTCAAACCAAGAGTAGACATTCAGAGCTATTAATTCTTCAAACATTCAATTTAACAGGGCACAAATGGGCAGCAAGAAACACCTAGCAGTCAGATGTTCCAATATTTTCGATCACTTTAAAAAAAAAAAAATCGGTGGGTTGTTAAAAGTGCCATGTTCTACGTTGTTTAACACATCTTGATGTAAATATGAGGAAATGAAAGCTGAAATTCGAATCTGTCGCCTCATATTTATCTTTTGATCTTAAACCCAAATGTCTTCAATGTATAGCGGAAAGAATAGAATTGGCCTTGCTGTTCCAATACTTTTGGAGGACCTCCACTGTACTAACAGTCATTCTTAGTACAGAACTTTCTCACTACCGCTAAGCCACTCTCAATCACTGGACTTCCATTTACACTCACCTGTTCACATCACACACACACACACACACACTTTAAAAGAGATTTTCACTCACCAAGACTTTACTAAGCCTGTTTATCAGTGTGTTCGCGATTCTGGTTTTCGGACTTTGCTTGCTTCCTAGTTGATATGTTTTGATATTGCCCAGTTTATCCTGTTTGCTGATCATTTCACCTTGACCAGGTTTCTGCTAAACATTTTGTTCTGTCTGTCTCTTATGAAAAGCACTCAGCTGCAGTTGCATTGGTCTCAGCCGTCATTTCCATAACACTTTAAGTATATGGGTCATTTTGACCAGAACATTTATTACATGTATTTTAAGATATAGTCTTCACTATGATTAGAATTATAAGATTATAATTAGAACTTGATAAATACCAGCCATTCCTAATATTTCACCTTGTTACCTTACACATAGAGATGTGCATGTGTGTGTGTGTGTTTAAAAAAATAATATCTATGGTCATTTGAGTAGCACAGAACATTTTAGGTTGCAAAAAATCTCTAGGTATTGTTCCACTTTAGTATATGGGTCATTTTGACCTGAACATGTAACGCATGTATTTTAAGGATATGGTCGTCCCTATGAAACGCATCCAGAATCAGGCTGGACAGCCTCCAGCCTAATCTTTACCATCCTTAACTAAGATCTGGAGCAGGTATTAAAGGGTGACTGCTGTTATAGAGCAGGATGAGCAAGTCCAACTGACACGCCCCGTTAGCATACAAAAAGGTTGTGAATTATGCATGCCAATAAGCAGAGCATTGTTTTGAACGGAGAACCTCAGCAGCACACACAGAGTGCACTGAGCATCTCACTGAGCCAAGAAGGGATATAGAGGGTGAAAGTTATTTATTTAAATTTTTTTTTTTTTTTTTTTGCACAGACAATATGAGAGCCAGGAAAAACGGAGAGACAGAGAGAAATGAGGAGGAGGAAGAGGTGGTGTAAAGCTGGTTGTGGTACGCAGTGCTGACGTGCTATAATTGCCTCTTTACTAGATTAGTGTCACATCGCGGTGAGATTAGCCCAGATCAATGCAGTGTGATGTATGTGATATTGCAACTAAGTCTGCCATGAATAGGGAGCCATGGGGGCATCCAATTACTGGGCTGCTTATATGGGCTCAACAGAACAAAGCTCACAAAAGAATTGTACTGGAAAATTAGAAAAGACTCTATTTAAACAGAGCAGAGAGAGAGAACTAGCATATACAAGCACCGCCATATTGGCGCCTACTATCCATAAACACTTTAATCTGAAGGAGAATAATTTGGACAAGGAGTATAACAACACCGGAGCCGATTTTCTTCCTTAGCTTTTATATTGTTGCCGGAGATGCTCAGTGCACCCTGTGCTCGCTCTGGATATCTATAGCTGACCAGCTGAAATCCAAAATAAGCAGCTTAATGTTCTCTGTCTTCCTCTCTGGAGTCTTAATAATTCAGAACGCAGGGCACTTTGTTTTGAGTGCTGCTGGAGAAGATGGTTTTCTCTCTTTAACCTAGCACAGGGCAAGGCGAAATGTTAATAAAAAAATAAATAAAAACTATTTTTAAAAAAACAGAGCCTAGAGGAGCCGCTTCCTTTTCCTGTTATTCACCACTTTTCCCTACCTCTCCCGCTGCAATCTGTCCATCCCATCGCGGCAGACAAATGGAGCTCAGCAGGCCTCATGTATATGACTTCCTCCTGGGCGCTGTGATGGACGAGTAGTGTTTGTCAATTTGTCTGTGTTGTCTGGCCCTCAAACCTTGTGAGAAAAATGCCCTCCCCTCATCTTTCTCCCTCTGTCCTGGCAGCGACTGAAGGGATCGACATGGCAGTGCTCATTGTATGAGGAATGAGTTATAAAAATCAGCTGCCGACAAATGATTTTTTAATTAGCCTTTAAGGTGCTGTATTTAGAGAAGTTATGGCAGGCATGTGAATTGTGCTCTGATAGTCTTTATCTCCGCCCCACAGCTGCAGGCTCTAATAGCAGACACCATGGACACCCTTGAAGGCAAGCGGACTGATCAGGAACGTGTGTGGAATGCAATGCAAAAGGTAAACAGAGGCGGGGGGGGTGACATCAAGTGTGTGCTAATGCCACATGTGCCCTCAAACACACACCTTTTGTTTTTCATGCATTTTGTCATTCGTGTGTGTGTGTGTGTGTGTGTGTGTGTGTGTGTGTGTGTGTGTATGTGGTGCAAGTTCCTTTTTGCATGACTGCCACCCCTGTTACAACTGCCTCAAGCTTCTGAACTTTCAAATGGCAAGCCTGTCAGATAAGGCCGTAGGCTATTTAATATTTCTATTCAGTCCAAATTATTTTCTCTTGCTTATTAACATAGCTCTGGCATTTGAACTCGATATTTAGAGCAGGAAATAAAGCATTTTCTCCCAAGCAAGAAAACAAACTGCTGCACACTGTTGCTTTCAAATGGCTAGGAAACATGGAAAACCTTTTTTTTTTTTGGCTAGCAAGCCTAGTTGCTTTTCAGTGACCCTCCAGCTTGAGTGAGAGACTACTAAAGAATATTGAGTGCTGAACTCAATATGATGAAGATGGATCGTGTCAGCTGTGATGGAAGAATCTTGTTTTAAAGTGCATGAACGGGCGTAAATAAGTTTTTCTTTGATGTAGAACTATGTTTGACATGCCGGGAATACTGTCTGTATTTTAAGATGGAGTTTAGGAGTTCTTTAAGAGTTCTTCATCCTGTTTAACTTTTATGTCCTGCATGCAGTATGCAAATATTCAAGAGACATTTCAATACCTGTGACACACTAAGTTGACATCGATGAATTGCACAAAGACCACAGCTGATGCACATATGCCAGCATGAAATGACATAACTCTCCACACCTGATGGTGGCAGTATTATGTATTCCATTTTTTTTTTTTAAATACACAGTATCAAAATAGTAAGTATAGTGACTAAGATTTTGAAATGTTGAGCATGAGTTGAAAATGAGTTGAGAAATGAAATACTAGATGTGCTTCATTCAAGAGATCTGGCAAGCATTATGAATGTGGATCAATAAACCTAGCTAAGCTAGCTACACTAGCTGTGAGGTTCTGTTACATCAGTAATCTTTAAGCATGCAACAGCTCCTTACAATCTATAAACACATATTATTCGTTCATTTTGGTAACTGCTTTATCCTGATCAGCATCACCGTGGATCCAGAGCCTATCTCTTTCCATTCCACTGAAGAAGACTAAATTGGGTTGCACTCCTGTCAGCAAAGAACAGGAATCTGAGTCTACAATGAGCACAGACTCAGTAAAACTACACAGTTGAAGATTGGAAAAAAGACCAAGTGTTTTTTCAGATCTATGCCTGCTGTAATATCAGATTTATCTGTTCATGGCTGACATGAGTGGAACCTGATGTGGTCTTCTGCTTTTGTTATCCATCTGTCTCAAAGTTTGACATGTTGTGCTTTTTGAGATGCTTGTAAACAATGGTTGTAAAGAGTGGTTATTTGAGTCTCTGTAGTGTTCCTGTCAGCTAAAATCAGTCTGACCATTCTCCTCTGACCTTTCTCATCAAGACATTTCCTCCTGCAGAACTGCTGCTGGATGTTTTTTTTTTTTATTTGATTGTTTGTTTCACTCTGTTTTGTGTAAGCTCTAGAGAATGTTGTATGTGAAAATCAGTCAAAATCACTGGGTGTGTCTCAACCAGTTCCTTGGTTCACTAGTCAGAGCACCAATCGGGGAGGCGGCCATTTTAAGGGATGTCTCAATCGCAAAATCCTTCCAGTGGACTGGAACTTTCACTCCCTAAAAAATCCCACAACGCACCACAAAAACCAGGGAGCATTGATGCTCACTATGTTATTTTACTGGAAATGACGTCATGTTTTCTGAAGCCTCTCAGCTCGAAAAAAATGTGGGACGACCTTTCGGCCATCTTCCATGTAGAAACGTAAGTAGCTTGTTATCTCAAATGATTGCGTACTTTAGCGATGTTTAACTTTATTTGACATTCTATATACAGTTTGGTTGAGTCTAACGACGTTTAAGTGTTTAATGCTTGCCTATGAGCTTGCTTGACATATTATGACAGAAAAACGTGTGCTTATACTAACAAATTTATGTGACATATAAAACGTAATTATTTTTAAGTGTTTAATTTTTTGCTGATGTTTTACAATGTGAGTACGTAGCCATGTCACCGGTTATCAGTGTCCCAATGTGTAGTGAGCCAGGGTGCTTAAGCTAGTTGAGACATACCCACTGAGATCACTTGTTTGATGTGATCTGTATTTACATGATTTTATGTATCATGCTGCTGCTACATGATTGGCTGACTGGAAAATTGAGCATGAATGAGCAGTTTTTACTTCCTTCTTGCCAAAACGTTAATAGAATTTTGGTCTGACAAACAGAATTACGGGATTAGTTTGTCTGAGAAAGGTACTTGTGATTTGGTCACAATAAGGACTTCACAAATGACCACAAATGCTGCATCGCTCTGAAGCTGCCTTTCAATCAGAACATTGCTGAAGTATCTCCATTCCACTTCTGATTTGCTTGGCTGAACAGAGAGATCCATCTACTGCCAGTGCTGGACTCCATTTCAGCATTCTCACACAGTGCTAACACAAAATCTACAGCCGGCAATCAGCCACTGATGCTCGACAGCGTCTGATGTCCGACAGCCAGCTTGGTTTGTCAGGGACTGCTGATTAGCAGTAAGGAGGTACAAATGTGCTAATCTTTAGTCTTTAGTGCTGCGCATAGTGTTAAGCACGGATGTGAAAGCAGTTTGCAGGTTGTGACAGAGGTGATTAAGTTTAGCATGGAATCCTGATTGTCTGTATGGAAGCAGTTAGAAGGTTTACACAATAGCCACAAGATGCTGTTAGTTTTGACAACTTAACAATTAAGTTCTGCTCAGGAACCTACAGACGCTGACAAGTTAGCTTTTGGGCAGTGTTTAGTATCTGAGTCACAGTGCAGACCTGATTGGGTGTGTTGGCTTTGGGCTGGGCTCCCAGGGGCCCTGCGGTGTCTGTGTCGTGATGGTGATGAATAGTGCTGAGCCTGGCGAGCTGACACTCACACACTCATAGCCAGTGCATCAGTGGGCCAGTTGCTCCTAGCCACAGCCAAGAGTTACTGATGGGTCTTATTAATCACCCCACCAGGCTCCAACACAATCACATACAGACACACACTCCTCGACAAGCAGGCCACATTTACTACAGAGATGTCCCATACATCATGTAATACCAGAGCTAACAGAGCCAAAAGGGCAGGGACAAATCTAACCAGAGATCAGCCATGGTTTAAATACTGAAAAGAGCAATGAGGGACTGGGCACATGAACAGACTGTGATCACATTTCAGGAACCAAGGCTGTGTGTCTTTTTTTCACTAATCAGCTCATAAACATTGTCTCACTGCATGATTATTACTGAATAGCATAAACAGCCTTTCTTGTGAACAGATGAATATATTTGCTATTTAGCTAAGCAACCAAGCCATTTGTTATTTTGCTTGAATTTTGCCATTATATATTTTTGATACACAATCAGGATTTCTGACCATTACAGACCATCAACAGATAGCTTACCCCTCATAAAAAGCTGCATTTAAATGCTTATATTATTCAACTTATATTGTTGACAAAAAATGGAACTAAAATCTAAATAATATCTTTGGCCTTGAATGAGCTTGCAAAATTTTTGCACACACGGCTTATTTAGCAAACGAGGAATATAAGCGGTGTGTTCTTTGACAGTTACCCCAGTTAAGTCCTGGCTTACTGTTCAGTTATCAACCATGAAGCTTATTATGTAGTAGGCACTACGTGTTATGTAAGGAATAAAACACTTCAGGACTGGTGTAATGTGGCTTGACATGAAGCAGAGTTAACCAAAGTTGATTATTTTTCAATAACAGCATTTCCCAAAGTATTTTATTTCTCTTAAATTACAGCAGTTTGTCCGCAATGACAAATATAATTTTAAACATTTATGCTATATTTAATGCTGTGGAACGTCCATGAGACAAGTTCATTCCTGTTATCACTTGTTATAGCAATATAGAGCTGTTCCTTCACCAGTCTCTTGACTGGCGCGAAGTCCTCTATCCTGAATATATTGTTGTGGTGGAAAACGTACTGTACATTACACTGACACTGGAGACTCGTACTAATCTAAGACCACCACATCTATGTGACAATGTCATGCACATTTTAAAACTACCATTACACTCGAACAAATAAAGATTTTATGATGAAACAGGTATGAGATAATGTCTTACCCAAGCTGATCTTCTGTAGATTGTTATCTAAGACTATAGCAAAAATTCCAAGTACTTGTTTTTCCTGAAGATTTTGCAGTATCCAGATGGAAAACCAGGGTCTTCAGCGTCAACACATCACCAGAACGTCTTCCATCTAAAAAAGAAGTTCCATCTATGAAAGGATTATACAGAATTATACAGCTGTAGGGCTTTATTAATTTACACATACATTTGACTGAAGAATTCATCTTCTGTCTTCAAACTTCTCAGAACTGGGAACTGTGCTGAAATCGTTGTCTATTGTAATCCCATACGCTGCAGATGTGGTGGATAAAAGTCCAACGGAAAATTGCTGGAGTATTCCTTTAACATCAGAATTCATGGCTCCAAGCTTATGCATATATTCACTGATATTCTTCGACTTTCTTATGAGCTTGACCTTTCTATAGCATAAGGGCCATTGAAAGCTAAAGCACAATCCACCTCATAAACTTCATGGATCATGAAAGATCATGAATTAATTTATCTCTACATCATAGAAATTTCTAATCAGCGATCAAACCGCTTCATATACTTTCCTAGTAGTGGCCACCCTTGCTTTATGGAAGCGTAGGCCAAGAGCATGGGAAATTTATGAAGCTTAGAAACACTGCCTGTGCAGGAATAAAACGGGAGTGAGGGTTGATTTCTCCTCATCCACGACTGTATTCGTGGGAAGCTAAATCAAAAGGTCTTTAGCTGACAAACACAAAGGCTGCGTTTTGACATGCTGTGGCCTACACCGAACTGTCTGTTTGCTTTGCTGAGCCATAGCATGCAGATTCTCAGGCTGCCTGGTCCATCAGCCTGAAATAAGTGCACTGAGCATCCATGAGCAGGAGAAATAACTGCGAGTAACACACCCCTGGGATGAGCCACCTTCATTTTTTTTTTTGCCTTGTCTCTTAAAAGAGTGAAAGTGATGCATGGCTGGCACTTTCATGCAGCAGTGCCCATAGATGGAGTCCAGAGATAAAAATAATCAAGGCTTCACAAAAAAAAGGGAACTACCAAATCAAAGCAGTTGAGTACGCGGAAAATATTGCCAGAAAAACTGAGATGGGTTTTGAGAGCAGGCGTCCCATCAGCAGGGGTGAATAATGCATTAGGTTTGTAGCGGGTACAGCCTGTGTTCTTGAGCTGTACAGACCTTGTGTTTTGGCTCCAGCTCTGACAGACGCTGGTGGCTTTGATGGGCATTTTGACAATTCTCAAATCAGAGACGTGGCCTCCGGGCCAGCTCTGAAAATGTTTTGGCCGGAGCCTTGTGAAGCCCCGCCCTCTGCTGGTTGGTGCTTTTTCGTTTTCCTTTCCTCTGTCAAGCTCCCTCAGACACACACATAGAAACACAGCAGAGATGAGAGCTGTGCATTAATAGAAGACCTAATGGTTGTTCACTTAGAGCCTGGCGCTAGTGTGTGTGTGAGACCACTCTCAGAAGAGGAAGAAGGAGTGCATTTAAGAGGTGAATTGACTGTTGAGTCCACTCTTGTGTCAAATTTATATCAGTGTCCAGGGGAAAGAAGCTCTCAAAACAGTGTCTTGGGCTGTATCCTGATGGCACTGGTAAACAGGCCGTCTAACCTTGCTCACACTCTCTTTCTGCTGCATTAGCTTTTCCTCCTCTGTTCATTGTTCTCTTTTTCTCTTGCCCCCTTCAATTTCGACGCTTTTCTTTTTCTACTGTCTCTGTATAGGATTTTTCATTCATTTTCTCATTGTGCATTCACTTTCATGTTTCACTCCGCCTTCTGTTCTTTACTCAAAGCACAGACAAAAAAAACTATTCCCATGCTTGACTATCTCCTTCAGAATGAAGGAGAATGGGAAGCACTGCCCCATCCTACCATCTTCATGGGGTAATTAAGTCTCGAAGGGGATGAGAAAAGATGAGTCTATGGGTTGATCTTGATAGTTTTCCTGCCGTTTTGTTTGCGCCGCTCTGTAGGTGGGACTGATTGAGGACTTGATCCATCAGTGGGAGAAGTCTTACTTGAAGAGTCAGGAAGGCTCACAACCCTGTCAGGAAACAGTGGAAGAAAGACAATGAAGCTCTGAATCCGAATGCATTTTCCATGCCTAAAGAGGTTCAACACTTCCAGCCATGCAAGAAGTTCCCCAAAAACAGCATGTTCCAGTCATAGGGCCAAGTGAGCACTAGCTGGATTTCACATACAGCCACATGCAGCTTGAGACCCAGTTGCTCATCTTCAATGGGAGTATTCTCCAGTCCCCATTAGTCCATAGTGACAGAAATAATGAGATTCTGCAGCTTGGTCCTCTCTCTGATTTAAGGTTTCCTTTTTAACCTCCCCTTGTTTATGAGTTAGACACTGTCTCCAGCTCGATTCTCTAGAGGACACAAAGCAATTGTTCTACCTCATCATACTAGCATCTTCTGCATGCACATTTCATGCAGAGGAGCATCCGTATATCATCTGATACAAACTTCAGAAAGCATATAAACCGGTGCTGCATCAACTGCGATAGGAATGTTGCACTTGTTGCTATGGCTTAATCTGAGGAAAACTACACAGGATATCAGTATAATAATGTGCATTAGTTTTGCATGATAGGGAGGCTATGCAGGGCATGATATTATTGGAAAATTATACAACAGGGTGATGAGATGCTGTTACAACCTTGAAGTTGATTATTTTCCAATAACAGCATGCCCTGAATTGCTCTTATATCACAGCAATTTACCAACACTAACAATTTTTTATTTATTAAAGAATAACACACCATATTTTTGTTATCCGTTTATAGTTATGTTTAATGTTATGGAACATCCAAGAAACAAGTAAGGTCTTTTGCTTTGCCTCTTTTTTTCTCTTGAAGGTAATAAGATAAAAAATAAATAAATAAATAAATAAATACAGCTTGTCATGTTACTGAGAAACTCAGCCTTGAAGACGTTCCCGTGGTGAGAAAAAGTTACAGCTTTACCTCTGACTGTTACAAAGCACTGACACTGGAGAGTCCTTCCAAAAGGATAAACAAACATCTCCACATAGAAAACTTCAATATATACACAAGGTTTCAATCCATAAATATGGAGTGTCCACTCTAAGTGAGTCATTACAATAGAAATTTTAATATATTAGATGTGCTTTTGTAGAAAATTAAGATTCAAGTATTTTACAGTCAACACCATTCATCCATCCATTTTTTTTATCACTTATACACAGGGTCACACGGGACCTGGAGCCTATCCCAGGAAACTCAGGGTACGAGGCAGGGGATACACTGGATGTGGTGCCAACCCAATGCAAGGCACACTCACACACGCATTTACACACTACTGACAATTTGGAAATGCCAATCAGCCTACAACACATGTCTTTGGACTGGGGGAGGAAACCGGAGTACCCGGAGTAAACCCTCAAAGCGCAGGGAGAACATGCAAACTCCACGCACGCAGGCTAGAGGCAGGAATCAATCCCCCAACCCTGGAGGTGCGCGGCAAACATGCTAACCCCTAAGCCACAGTCAACACCACATTAGTCAAATTAGTTTTATTCCCTAAAAGCTACATGGTTGAATGAATAATGAATGAATGAATGAAAGAAAAATACTTCCACCTCACCATGGGAAATGCAGCTAAACAGATTCAAACCAATATTGCCTTTGAGAAAATGCATTTGAGTAGGGGGTGTAATGCATGCTGGAAGCCCACATCAGTTTCTGATCTCATTACTTCCCACATCTCTACCAACCAATCACTGAGGACATCAGCAAGCTATTTGAACACTTTGGTATAAAAAATGCTGCGGCGTTCCACCCTTTCTGAACCTTTTCCCTCAGGAGTTCTTGGCTTGTTAAGTGGTCATATACTCAGATCTTTTTGTGTTGGGTGAAACCAAGTTTTCTAATAGTATAAGTCTGGCAAAAACTTATTGACCCCCATCTGGAATGGACAACATTCCAGTACTTGCAGTTTTTAGGGCAGTGATAGCTCAGTGGTTAAGGTTCTGAACTCATGAAAGATTAAATCCAATGATTGATTTGGAACCATTGTTGAACCCTTGAGCAAGGCTTTTAACCCTCGACTGCTCACTTGTATGCTTGAATTGAATCATTTTGTTTCCATTTTAATTCTGGATAAAAGCATCTGCCAAGTACATAACTGTTCTTGAATTAAACACATGCTCATAATATCAGTGTTAATGACATCAGCCCCTGCTAGCACAGGTTGTTGTTTTTTTTTTAATGATTTTGTATAGCATTGCTTTAAATAATGACATTATCAGTGAAATGCATGCTCGAGTACTATTAGCAGCCAGGTTTTTCCAAACACAATACGTGTCTTCAAGTTGAACTCATTGCTGATTCATATACTGAGAGCTCATCTTTGTGACATGCTAGCACTCGGTTAAGTGAACCCTATTATACACACATTTTGCCTATATGCAGCTTAATCCTTAATCTGTTTGGAATGGGATGGACTGTGTCTAAAGGCAATTAGATGCTGGCAGCTAGTGACGGCGCTATATGCAACATCACGATCAGCAATAAGAGAGCCTTTTCATTCCGATGCGGAATAAATTAATGGTGCGTATCGCTAGAAAGGGGAAACCATTTACATTGTACGGTATTGGCATGTTATAGAGATTAATTATACCCGTGGAATTTTTATAATTGATAAACAGTCATTATAATCCTGGTTTATATGTATAATGCATGAAAGCAGAAGGGAAAAGTGTTGGATGTATTAGCAGGGATATCAATAGAATATATGAAGACTGTGTTACCTAAAGTTTAGGTTTAAAAGAGTGGAACCCTTCCTTAGGTATTGACTGCTCTCTGTGTGTGGTGCAAAGAATAATGTGTTTCATTTTTATTTTAGTCTTTTATTCTATTTCGTCTCTCTTGTTTTTGCACATTGGGTGCCTATGTACATTTTCAACGTTACTGTTTGTCACTTGACAGATAATTTTATTTTAAAATTAATTTCTTTTAGCCTGACCAACTACGGATTTGAAAAGGCATTTCAACATGAAGGCAGTAGGAGTCTAATGCAATGCCACTATCTTCATTTATTTATTGCTCAAACTATTCATAGCTGTTTTCATATTTGGATTTAAACTGGAATTGGGCTTCAGAAACACTGTTAAAAAAAAATAAAAACAGTGCTGCAGAAAAAAAAGATGTCATTAATCATTCACAAATTACAACAACAAATTGCAATTTGCAATTTGCAGAACATATCTTCATTCAATTCCTGAACCATAGACCCTGTGGACCTTTCTATCTTCTATCTAATGACTGATTAAGCAAGTTTATTTCAAAACGAAAACATCTCTCCCAAATCAAGGAACTGTCATTTATGGTTGACAAAAGTAGCCACCTAATAATATTTAATCAGATTGACTTTAGTTTTGGGGTTTGTTGCATTCCAGAAAGAGCTGAAAAGTTCACTGGGTATGCTATTAGACTCTACTTTGAAGCTGTGACAGTGCTGCTGCCAGTCAAAATGGGGTTCTTTAACAGAATGTAGTGCAAAATCAAGCAAACTTCCCAATATTTGGAGGAGCTTGCAATTTTTCAAAATTACCACAGATTTTGGCCATGACGTGTCGTTACAATGTGCATTTGACCAAAGCACTCTTTGATTCATGTGCGTAAAACATGAGTACAGCTTAAAATTCTCATTTACCAACAAACATCACTGTGAAAGACCGTGCAAAATGCACTGCAACACTGCCATAAGATATTAAAGAAAATCAAGTCTGGTGGGTGACTTTTCCTCTGTGAAGCATAGAAAAATGGCTACTGTGCCTCAAATGCCAAAGCAAATCACCATGACTGAAGCGACTGCATGCATTGTTGGCATGCTGTACAATTGATTAAATTGCACAAGAGAATACAGATTAACATAAAACTACATAAAACAACCTATGTGAACTATGAAATTAAAAATTATTTACATTTTCTGCTAATGAATTTCACACACTTTAATTTGAACTGAAATGTTGAAATTTTATTTTTCAGTTATTTTCTGTATTCTCTTAATTCTAATGGTTAAGGACAAAAAAAGTAAAAAAATAAATAAATAAATAAAAAAGGTATTGAATGTTGTCTGTGGTATACTTTTTAATCATAGAACGTGATTACATATGTGTCATCATTGGTAACAGTATAAAAGAAGATTCTTGTGCTTGCAATTTCGGCAAAAAAGCACAAAAAAACTATTTTGAAAAAAAGCCGCTGTAAAATCAAAAATCAGAAATGTGTGTGCACCACTGTTAACTTTTTTCCCACAACAACAACAACAAAAAAGCCTCAGAAAAACAACACAAATATGTCTACCTTTTACTACAGCAAAATATTTTGCGTTAAGCTGAAGTCTTTTTGTGTGGTTTTTGAATGGTAGTTGGGGTAGGATTTTTTTCTAAAAGCTGGCAACCAGGCCATGGTTTGTTTGTGTCTTCCTGCGGGATTCCAGTCCTGATGCAACCATCTGAAGCTTTTGGCACACTTTTAAAATAAAAATAATTGTCCATCTCATATTCGTATCTGTATTTGTATCTGTTTTCTAAACAGATACAAATACTCAACTCGAATAATGTATTCGTGTTCAGGTACATCCATAATAGGCAGATATGACTGCCATTTGGATATCTAATGACTAAACAAGGAAAGTGTGCGAGGGTTGTTCTTATAAGAGGGCAAGTTTACTCAGACCCCTGGAGAACACACTGGTAAACATCTTTTCTGCCATGTTTCTCCAGAAGTGTGAAGTTGGAGGAGTTCTTCTGATCAAGTGTGGCACAGAAAGAAAGCAAAAACTCCTGCGGTGAGGGAACAGAAAAGCACCTGAAAACAGAATCGCTCGTGTGCGCATACACACACAAAGAAACATGTCACTGGAGTATGCATATACAAACCCACAGCAGGATCTTTGCATGTCTGATCTCAGCTTGCCCCACAATCAGACCACTGAATGCAAACATGGCACATGGTGTGTTTCAAAATAACTTCAGAGGACAAGTTTTGAGCTGGATGAAAATAAGGAGCTTGATGTTTTCCTGCTATGAAGTATTGAGAATGCAAGAGCTGAAAGAGAGGTTTTCAATGTATCAGGCAAAATATAAAGGCACATTTGAAGCTATAGCACACAAGTTCACCCTGACTCTCTCTAATAATCGCACTCTACATCTTTGACACTTTAACAATAAGAAATAAGAATAGAAAGTGAAATATTTTACCTGCTTTTCTTCTTGGAAAACGCTACAAAACCTGCATATAAGCCTCAGTCAATCGGTCAGGATTGTTAGTGACATTGAAGCAACTGGTATTGAGCCTGTTTTCCATTCGCTGATAACAGGACTTCGATAAGCAGGCGAACTAGCTCCCTGCATAAAGTCAGCAGCTCTTTGAAGCACTTCAAAAATAACAAGACACGGTCTCTGTGGACTCAGTGTCTTGCAGTGTAAGCAGTACTTTATGCGTAACAATTGAAATAACCCATCGAGTTACAGCATTGGCAGGTCTGTAAACCAGGAAGTAATGAAATGTCAGGCCGTGTTCCACTGGCCATTTGCACTATTTGGCGTAAGGGTGAAATATGAGCATTGTTACAGTGATATAAAGTTTTAAATCAGTATGAATCAAATTGATCATAATATAATGTGCTAGAAGGGCAAAGAAAACCTGAAACTTGGGGTCCAATTTAAAGAGATTCCAATTGCAAAATATTATTCTGCCATACTGACAAACATCTATAAAGGTTTATTTGAATAAATTCCAAAGACTGCGTTCTCTTTCTAGATGTTAAATTGACATAACACCTGAGTCACGTGACATATTTGTCGACTCTTGTGAAGCAGAGTTACTGTCACTAGAGTTACTCTTACTCCACAGAGATTTGCCAAGGATTTCAATTATTTATATACTTATTAATGTATGACACTATGATTTTTAACCATTATAGTTACAATGAATGTTGTGGAACATCCACAAGACAAGTTCTTATCGTCTACATTGTAGTAGCTAAAAATCTTTCATTTTTTTTCATTCGCTTGAAGTTAACAAGACAAAAAAAGCAGCATGTTATAGAGAAACCAGAAGGCACAAAGCCCTCTGTCTTGAAGACTCTCCCATGGTTTAAACCTTACTGTGATAAAGTGCTGACACTGCAGACTCCTTCTATAAATCTTAAATAAACGTCTCCTTATAAGAAAGCTTCACCGTGTTAACAATTAAATATTTTTTATTGTTAGGCAAAGGGAGTCCAGCATGGAGTCCACAAGACCTCTGAAGGTGTGCTGAGGTATCTGGCACCAAGACGTTAGCAGCAGATCATTTAAGTCCTGTAAGTTGCGAGGTGGGGCTTCCATGGATCGGACTTGTTTGTGCAGATGCTCGATTGGATTGAGATCTGGGGAATTTGGAGGCCAAGTCAACAGCTTGAATTCTTTCAAACCATTCCTGAACAATTTTTGCAGTGTGTCAGGGTGCATTATCCTGCTGAAAGAGGCCACTGCCATTAGGGAATACCACTGCCATGAAGGGGTGTACTTGGTCTGCAACCATGTTTAGATAGGTGTTACGTGTCAAAGTAACATCCACATGAATACCAGGACCCAATGTTTCCCTGCAGAACATTGCCCAGAGCATCACGCTTCCTCCACCAGCTTGCCTTCTTCTAGCCATCGCAACTTGGCACTTCTCAAAGAAACTCAGATACTTACACTTGCCCATTTTTCCTGCTAACAACACATCAACTTCAAGAACTGACTGTTCACTTGCTGCCTAATATATCCCACCCCTTGACAGGTGTAATAAGATAATCAATGTTTTTCACCTCACCTGTCAGTGGTTTTAATGTTATGGCTGATTGGTGTAATTATAAATCTGCTTATAATGTTTTTATGCACATTTGTGACAATTTCATGAAGGTGACATGTATTTTCTCTGTCTCATACATGAGTGGAAAGTGTCATAACACAAGCCTATGAACAAATATGTATATGACTTGATTCGGGTGTCAAAAGCTCCCAAGCTTTTAGGACAGAACAGATGATAGCCTTCATAAATGTTTATGGTAATTGTCATGAAAGGCAATGTTGCTCTATAAACACTACCCTTGGGTTGCCATTCTAGTTATGAATTATACAACAAGATATTGACTACAAAAAAAAACAAAAGTGACCAATGGCTCGTTTAACTGCGATCTAAATATACCATTAGGAGCTAACTTTTAAATCAAAGCTTTCCTACTTTGTATGGTCCTAAGAATAATGCATTTGTCATGCATAATAGAAGAACAAATTACAGATCATTTCCTCCTCCCAATCTACCAACCATTGAGCCTGTGTGCACACGACAACCAATTTTATTCTCAGAAATGCCAACCTAGCGAGGCTCATGGTAATTATACTTTATAATGATTCCTTCAAACAAAAGAGGGGAGATCTGAGTCCTGAGCTGGAAGAGTTTCTCTGTAAAACAGTGTGTTTGAAGGAGGAGAAGGAAGTGGTAGAAGGCATACGGGGGCGTGCGAACTAAACAGTGTCAAGCCGCATGAGTAGGCAATGTCAGCCCCACAAAGTTGTCATGGGTCTTAAATAGCTAACGATAGAGACTATGGCAGAATTTCATATCGAGTTGAGGATTTACATAAATCAGAGAACATGGTTAGATGTATGTACCATGTATGAATGCGTTAGCTCTCAGTGGTAGGTGAGGAATTGTTAAAGTCACTCAGTAGAAGGGGGTCATGATTGTCTGAGAACTTTTCTGAATATCACTTAATAGTCATGGAGAAAACAATCATGTTTGATTGGGAGCCTTAATCAGGCTTGTGCTGACAGAGCTCTCAGGACAAGACAAGCTTGTTTTTATTTATTTAATAATTTTTAAACACCAGCACAAAACCATTCTCACAACCTCCTAAGAGTTAGTTTGCCTAGGTGCTATTCAGAGCAGGGATTGAGCTGCTGATGCTGAACAGTCTCTTTCTTAGGAGATTTCAGCTGACCTCAAGTGTTTTTTTTCATGAACCAATTATTGAGTAGTAGCTGTAGAAAGGCAGCGAATAGCTGAGAAAAGAGGAAGGGACACCAAGATCAACAGTACACCCTGTAATTGAGGGCATTCCTCCAAACAGATTTTATCTTACAGCCTGTCTTAAGACAAAAGGCTTTGCTGCATCTTTCAGTCAACCCCTATTATTAATGCTTTCAGATAAATGACCACGCAGTGATATATATCAATGGCAAGCCTTCACCTTCTATCTGGTTTTATCATCAATAATGATTTCATTATTGTGCTTTTGTGGAGAGAATGCCACAGAATTCGAATGAGTACCAAGAAAAAAATAAATAACCCATGCCATCTTCTTGCTCTTCTAGCTACCTATTTTTTATATATATATATATATATATATATATATATATATATATATATATATATATATATATATTATATATTACCCTACAGTTTAATCTAGCACATTTGAAATGACACTAAACCATAAATTGAGTCAATAGGTGAAGATTATACAGTATGTCCCAATCCTTCTGCTTTCAATTCACAGTTTTCACTGCAGTAAACTTACGATATTCTCAACAACCAGTATCCTATTCAAATAAGAACCATCAGCAAGCTGGTGCCAAAGCAAAGAGTAAACCCTCATTAATACCCCACGGTTGGAGCCTTCCAGAAGAACATCCATCTGCTGGCATAAAGCCATCAATATACCTGCGCTGCATATAAACTCTCTCAGCAAGGGTTGATTTACCATTAAGAGCACAGTTTAAATATGCAAATATGCATGAGCTTACTGAACGTGGAGTAATTTGTGACCTGGAGGCCCTCATCCTCCACCTATGTTGGCTTTCAGAAAGACTTCGCATAGCACCTGCTTCCATTATTTTACATGTACAGCTTTACCTCAGGGCAGGCAAAGACTCGATAATCCCACTCTATGTCAGGTCAAGCAGAGGTGCAGTCTCTGACCCAAACACTTCTAGGAAGGCACAGACCTCTGGCCTGTTCTTCCCTGATTACAGTTTGCTATCAATACTGTGAAGAATAATAGCCTAAGTGTGCAGCAATCACACCAATCTAACTAGGCTTTTCATTCACTTTGAAGTTCAGGAGAGGAAAAATAACGAAACACTCAGCCTTCATCAGAGATTTTTTTTGTTGCTTGGTATTCCTTGGTGTTTCTTTGCCTCTGGGATTTGACACAAAGACATTATCCAAGAAACTATTCCCTGTCTAAACCTTTGAGAGATGGAAGCATCTTGCCAAGCAAAGCTGTGGTGAATTGTAAAAAAAAAATGCTCTGTGCTTTAAAGAGGGAAATGAAAAAGCCTGATCAATAACAAAAACACTATCATAATTAACCTTATAATGGACTTGAATGGGGCTCTCCGTCAAATGGTGATCAGACTGCTTACCCTCAAGCCCAAGTCATCCTCTCCATACATCTAAAGCTGCTATTTTAATCTAAGTGAAGTCCTTAATGAGATACCGGGTGGGTTGAAGGAATCTGGCAACAGTTTTAGGAAGGAGAAAAAGAAAGAACTGTATAACCCTCTAGAGTTTTCCAGTTTGTCCCGCTGGGGGATTACTTAAAAGTTAATGGTTCTATGTGGAATGCTAAAACAGTGGGTTTACCCATCAGAGAGGGATGTTATGTACAGAACCTTAGGGGAATCCTTATTCTAAGTGAGTATCTTAATGAATAGTTATAACAGTGGTTCTCAAAGTGGGGTTTGTGAAGAATAGCGATGATTTCAAAAATTTGTTACAGTGATGGAAATCACAACCCACATTTTCAAAATGTCCAAGCAACAAAATCAACTCAGACCTAATGTGGAAATGTCAGGAAAAAAAAAAAAACATCACTCAACAAATATTATTTGAAAAATGTATACAGTGTTCATGGAATAAATCCATACTGAGGGGGCCTGATAAAATTATTCTACTTCTATCGAAGTTTTGTGACTTCAAGTGTATGAATATGTTAGCCTTAAGGTTATCTACAAGCTAGTGTGCTCCAAAACAATGAAAACAAATCGCATTTAGATGATACATGCATTCAAAATGTACATTCTCTCTCTGTAAGGATCAACAATTTTGACATCATTCTACACTTCAGCTTCTCATCAGATTTTCTGTCTAATCAAATGCTCTCTAGAATCAAAAGTGTCCTGCCCCCAGCATTATAAAAATGACAGAAGTTCCCACTGTTGAGCAAGAGAAATCATATCAGCAAACATGGGTCGTAAAGGGGTCTAACTTCATCGCTAGAAGATTCTGCAAGGTCTGCTGAAACAGGTGAAGGAAGTGGAGAAAAATCCAATGCATCGTGATTGCTCAGGCTCACATCCACGGTATAACCTGTCAAGAATGGCTTAGCCCGGGCGGTGAGGTAAGCTAAACACTACTGGCTATTTAAAAAGGAGGGAGGAGGCACTTGATACTGTACGTCCCACCCTCACTCCCTTTTTCAGTGGAAATTACATCAACACATCGAATAATGCTGTGTTTCAAGGCACTTTACGGGAACTTTAAAGGGGGGCTACAAAATGTTTGAGAAACGCTGGGATATAATACCATAGTTTTAATTATTTTATTTCACATTAATGAAACAATTTGTCAAGTCCAAGTCAGAATCTATTACTTATATTTTGGGTTTAGATGCTAGTTCGGCTTGAATACAAGTCTGCCCATTCTGCTCAAATTCCCCGCACTCCACATGGAATTCTTACAATTTCATTCATAGATTGTTCTTCATACAATGGTAAATTTCTTAAATCAAGAGGAACCCCAGTATCTTGCCGTTGTTGAATACAGTCATGCAGAGGCTTATTGAGACAACCGTCTTTTGACCTCCTTCAACAACTGTATATACCAATCACATCAAGGCTATCTATCTTCTAGCTCTTCTATAGATTCCTGTAGATGTATTTACATTTACCAATCCATTTTACAATGTATGCTGTGTTCTTCCTTTTTGAAATGAAACAAACAGAAATAAAGTATGTTGTATGCAAACAAGATGTTCAAAACAGTTTTTGCCTCATATTAGTGATGTGCTTGTTTTTCATAATTTCAGATTCATTTTGGGGCTAAAATTACCAAATGGCCTTAAATGGCTCATACACATCAGTAATTACCTAGTGGGCAGCTAGTAGCAAGAGTGCGTGCCTGATGCACTGCTAATGCAGATTATGACATGCTTTTTATAAAATATCAAGGTTGTGACACTATACAAATGATGAATAAGGTTCCAGATTACACATTCGAAGCAAAGAACAGATGTTGCTGATGAGTAAAATGAACAAAAAAAAAAAAAACCAAACAAACAAAAAAACAAATACACAACAGCAGTTGAAGCTAGTACATTGTAGCTAAAGATAAATCAGGTTATGAGGTGAAGGTTATACCTGCTTTGTCCATTTATTTCCTGCTTTCATTACACAGTTTTTATCCTCTGCATTAAACTTGCTCGATTCTCATCAACCAGAATGAAATTCACTCAACTAGAAATCACCTGTAAGCTGACAATGCTTGCTTATCTTTTATATAACTAGTATCTCAGACTTTCCTAAATTTAAAATGTTGTCTTTTGAGCTGCTTTAACAGTATCAAAGCTATCCATATATAAACATGTTGAAAAAATTAAACACCTGACTGACTGGCATATGGATTAGTCCACAGGCAAGGACACGAAGCTAATCTACATTACACACACTGTACCTTACATGTGTGGTTTTACCTCAGGGCAGGCGAGGACTCGATTACCACACTCTCCGTCAGGTCAAGCGATGGTGGACACCCCAACCTGA